>NC_092254.1:16625000-16892500 GCF_036320965.1 Panulirus ornatus
TTCTTTCTCCCCTATCCCCATATATATATATATATATATGGGGATATATATATATATATATATATATATATATATATATATATATATATATATATATATATATATATATATATATATATATATATATATATATATATATATATATATATATATATATATATATATATATATATATATATATATATATATATATATATATCCCTGGGGATAGGGGAGAAAGAATACCCCCACGTATTCCCCACGTGTCATGTAAGGTGACTAAAAAGAGTGGATTTGGGTGCTGGAGCCCCCCACCTTCCCCCTATCCTCCTTGTATTTTAGCTTTCTGAAAGGGGAAACAGAAGAAGTAGGCACGCGGGGATTGCTCATCCTCCTCGAAGGCTCAGAATGGGGAAGTCTAAATGTGTGAGGATGTAACCAAGATGAAAAAAAGGAGAGGTAAGTAGCATGTTTGAGGAAAGGAACCAAGATGTTTTGGCTCTGAGTGAAACGAAGCTCAAGGGTAAAGGGGAAAAGTGGTTTGGCAATGTCATGGGAGTAAAGTCAGGGGTTGGTGAGAAGACAAGAGCAAAGGAAGGAGTTGCACTACTCCTGAATCAGGAGTTGTGGGAGTATGTGATAGAGTGTAAGAAAATAAATTCTAGACTGATATGGGTAAAACTGAAAGTTGATGGAGAGAGATGGGTGATTATTGGTGCATATGCACCTGGTCATAAGAAGAAGATCATGAGGGCAAGTGTTTTAGGAGCAGCTGGGGTGGTTGATTAAAAAGGGGTTTGTGGTAGTGGGATGAAGAGTAAAAATATATTTAAAAGAGAAGGGAGAGGTTTTGGGGACGATTTTTGCAGGGAAAAAAATGCTTGAGGGGAGATGTATAAAAAAAAGAGACAGGAGGTGGGGGAAAAAAGGGTTTGCAGAGGTGAAAAAAAGGGTAATGGTTTTGGGGGTGGAGGTACCCATTAAATTTTAGGGGAATAAAAGTTTTGTTCTGGAAGGGGTAAATAAAGTGGTAAAGGAAGGGAGCAATTGGGATCAGTGAGGGCGCAAATGGGGAGGTGATAAAAGTAGGGTGATGTTGAGAGGAGATGTTTTTGGTTATTTTGAAGGTTTGTTGAATGGTTGATGATAGGTGGCGATTTGGGGGGTTTTTGTCGAGGTGGTGTGCAAAGTGAAGGGTTGGGAAAATGATTTGGAAAACAGAGAAGAGGTATTTGAAGCTTTGCGGAAGAGAAGCGGCGGGCAGCAGGTTTGGAGGGGTTTTGCAGTGGATTTTTTAAAAAGGGGGTGACTGTATGTTGACTGGTTGGTAAGGTTATTATTGTATGTAGGACTCATGGTGAGGTGCCTGAGGTTGGCGAATGCGTGCTATGCATTGTACAAGGCAAAGGGGATAAGAGTGAGTGTCATTTAAGGGTATAAGTTTGTGAGTTTTCCCTGGTAAATTATTTGGGAGGGGAAATGTTGAGGGGGGAAAGGGCCCCATTTACAGGCATCAGTTTTGGGGAGGGCAGTGTGGTTTCGAAGTGGTAGAGGATGTGTGGATGGTTTTTGTTTGCAAAGAATGTATGTGAGAAATACTTAGAAAGCAAATGGATTTTATGTAGCATTTATGGATTGGAGAAGGCATATGTTTAGGTAGATAGAGATGCTCTGTGGAGGTATTAAGATATTTTTTTTTTTGTTGGGAGGAAAGTGTTAGAGCGTGAAAAGTTTTTATCGAGGTGTAAGGATGTGTAGTGTGGGAAGGGGGGAAAAAGGATTGGTTCTCATTTGAATGTAGGTTTGCCGGGAGGGGTGTGTAAAGGGTCTCATGGTTTTTTAAATTTTGTTTATGGATGGGGTTGTTAGGGAGGTAAATGAAAGATTTTTGGAAAGAGGGGCAAGTTTGAGTTTTTGGGGATGAGAGAGCTTAAAAAAGTGAGTCAGTGTTGTTCGTTGATGATTCAGCGCTGGTGCTGTTCATGTGAGATGCAGAAGCTGGTGATGAGTTTGTAAAGTGTGTGGAAAGAAAGTCAAGAGTAAATGTGAATAAGAGCAAGGTTATTATTTTTAGCGGGGGTGGGGGGTAAAGGGTCAATGGGGAGGTGAGTTTGAAGGAAAAAAAACTGGAGGAAGTGAAGTTTTTTTAGTTATTGGGAGTGGTTTGGCGCGGATGGAACCAGGGGAGCGGAAGTGGATCATAGGGTGGCGGAGGGGGCGAAAATTCTGGGGGCCTGGAAGAATGTGTGGAAGTCGAAAACCATTATCTGGGAAAAAGCAAAATTGGGTTTTTTTGAGGAAATTTTGTGTTCAAAAAGGTTGTAGGGTTTGCGAGGCGGGGTTAATGGAAGGTTGTGGCAGGAGGATGGAGTGTGGAATGAGATGTGAGGACAATGTGGGGTGTGAGGTGGTTTTGTTCGGGTGAGTACGTAAGGGTGAGAGAATTTGTGGAAAAAAAAAGAGCGTGTTGAGAAAAGCAGAAGAGGTTTTTTTTGAAGTGTTTGGGCAATGGGAGAATAGGAAAAAAGATTGCCCAAAAAGGATATATGTGTCGAGGTGGAATGGAACGAGGAGAAGAGGGAGACCAAATTGGAGGTGGAAAGATGGAGTGAAAAGGTTTGTGTGATGGGGGCGGAACATGCAGGAGGGTGAAATGAGGGCAAGGAATGAGTGAATTGGAGCGAGGGTGGTATACGGGGTTGACGTGCTGTCAGTGGATTGAACCCAAGGTTGAGCCCTCGGGGTAAACATGAAAGCTTTTTGTTTTTTGGGGGATGTTTTTGCGTGTGTGGACGTATGAAACACATGGTTGGGGGGGGGGGGTTTGGGGCCCTTCTTTCGTCTGTTTCTTGGTAACTCGCAAACGCGGGGACAGCGAAAAGTATAATAAATAAATTTAAAAAATATATTATAAAATATATATATAATTTTATTATATATATTTTTATAAAAATTTTATATTTTATATCTGTTTCCCATTTTAGAAAGCACGTGTAGGAAGAGAGGAAAGTGATTGGTTTCAGTAAATGTAGGTTTGCGGCAGGGGTGTGTGATGTCTCCATGGTTGTTTAATGTTTTATGGATGGGTTGTTAGGGAGGTAAATGCAAAAGGGTTTGAAAGAGGGGCAAGTTTTTTGTCTGTTGGGGTGAGGGGAGCTTGAAGTGAGTCAGTTGTTGTTCGCTGATGATACAGCGCGGGTGGCTCTGATCATGTGAGAATGAAAAAGCTGGTGACTGAGTTTGGTTCAGTTGTGTGAAAGAAGAAAGTTAAGAGTTAAATGTGAATATGAGCAGTCTTAGGTACGTAGGGTTGGGGGTCAAGTCAATTGGAGGTAAGTTTGAATGGAGAAAAATGGAGGAAGTAAAGTGTTTTAGATATTGGGAGTGGATCTGGCAGCGGGTGGAACCCTGGAAGCGGAAGGGATCATAGGGTGGGGGGGGGGGCGAATCCTGAGCCTTTAAGATGTTTTGGAAGTCGAGAAATTATTCGGAAAGCAAAAATGGGTATGTTTGAAGGAAAAGTAGTTTCAAAAAAATGTTATATGGTTGTGAGGCGTGGGCTATGGTTGAGTTGTAGCAGGAGGATGGATGTGCTGGAAATTTAGATGTTTTGACAATGTGTGGTGTGAGGTGGGTTTTATCGAGTAAGTAACGTAAGGGTTTGGGGATGTTTGGGAATAAAAAGAGCGTGTTGAGAGAGCAGAAGAGGGTGTTTTGAAATGGTTTGGGCACATGGAGGAATGGTGAGGAAAGATTGCAAGAGGTAAATGTTTTTCGGAGGGGGGGGAGGGAACGAGGGGGCTTGGAGACCAAATTGGAGGTGGAAAGATGTAGTGAAAAGATGTTGTGTTTATCCGGGCCCTGAAATTTCAGGAGGGTGAAAGGAGGGCAGGATAGAGGAATTGGATCGATGTGGTTATGGGGTTGACGTGTGTCGTGGATTTAATCAGGCATGTGTGCGTTGGGGTAAACATGGGAAAACTGTGTAGGTATGGGATATTTGCCCTGTGGGAGTGGGATGTATTAAATGCGTATGGGGGTGGGTGGGGCATTTTTTTCGTCTGTTCTTGCGCTACCTCGGAACGCGGGAGGAAAAGCGACAATTAAAAAAAATAAATAAAAAAAATATTTTATATTATTATATATATATATATTTAAAAATATATATATTTTTATATCTGTTTCCCATTTTAGAAAGTATGGTAGGAAAAGAGAAGTTTATTGGTTTCAGTAAATGTAGGTTTGCGGCAGGGTTTTGTGATGTCTCCATGGTTGTTTATTTGTTTATGGTTGGTTGTTAGGGAGGTAAATGCAAGAGTTTTGGAAAGGGGGCAAGTTTGAAGTCTGTTGGGGATGAGAAAACTTGGGAAGTGAGTCAGTTGTTGTTCGCTGATGATACAGCGCTGGTGGCTGACTCATGTGAGAAACTGCAAGAGCTGGTGATGAGTTTGTTTAGTGTGTGAAGAAGAAATTTAAAGGGGTTTAAAATGTGATTAAGAGCAAGGTTCTTAGGTACAGTGGGTGAGGGTCAATTTCATTGGGGGTAAGTTTAAATGGAGAAAAACTGGAGGAAGAAAAGGGTTTTTTTTAGAATCGGGGAGTGGTTTCTGGCAGCGGAGGGAAACCCAAAGGGAAGCGGAAGTGGATCATGGGTGGGGGGGGGGCCGAAAATCTGGGAGCCTTGAAGAATGTGTGGAAGTCGAGACATTATCCGGAAAGCAAAAAGGGTTGTTTGAGGAATAGAATTTTCCAACAATTTTTGTATGTTGTGGGCGAGGGCTATGGATAGAGTTGTGCGAGGGGAAAGGATGTCTGAAATGAGATGTTTAGGAAATGTGTGGTGTGAGGGGGTTTTTGATCAAAAAAAAAGAAAACGTAAGGGTAAGAGAGATGTGGGGAAATAAAAAGAGCGTGGTTGAGAGAGCAAAAGGGGGGTTTGTTTTGAAAGGGTTTTGGGCATATGGAGAGAATGAGGGGGGAAAAGATGACCAAGAGGAATATGTGCCGGAGGTGGGGGAACGAGGAGAATTTTGGGAGACGAAATTGGAGGTTTGGAAGGGTGGGTGAAAAAATTTTTTGTGATGGGGCCAGAACATTTCGGAGCTGAAGGAGGGCTGGAATAGGGGTGAATTGGATCGATGTGGTTTTTTACTGGGTTGACGTGCTGGGCAGTGGATTGAAACAGGGCATGTGAGGTCTGGGGGGAATAACCATGGAAGCTGTGTAGGTTTTGTAATATTTGGGGTGTGGTGGAGTGTATGGGTTTTTTACATGCGTATTTTTTGGGGTGGGTTGGGCCCTTTCTTTCGTCTGTTTCCTTGCGCTAAACCCCCAAAAAGCGGGAGAAGCGCAAAGCAAAAAAAAAAAAAATATATATTATATTTTTTTTATATATATTTTATAATTTTTATTTAAAATATATATTTCCTGGGGATAGGGGAGAAGATACTCCCGTTTTTCCCTGCGGTAGTAGAGGCGAAATAAAAGGGAGGGAGGGGGTGGCTGGAAATCCTCCCTCTCGTTTTTTTTATTGATTTTTTTAAAAAGGGGAACAGAGAAGGGGGCCAGGTGAGGATTTTCCCCTAAGGCCCGTTCTGTTGTTAGCGTACCCGGGAAACGCGGAAATGGGAATTGTATAAAAAAATATATATTTTATATTTTTTAATATATATTTTATAATAATATTTATTATATATATATATATATTTATATATATATATATATATATCTGTTTCCCATTTTAGAAAGTACGTGTAGGAAGAGAGGAAAGTGATTGGTTCTCAGTGAATGTAGGTTTGCGGCAGGGGTGTGTGATGTCTCTATGGTTATTTAATTTGTTTATGGATGGGGTTGTTAGGGAGGTAAATGCAAGAGTTTTGGAAAGAGGGGCAAGTATGAAGTCTGTTGGGGATGAGAGAGCTTGGGAAGTGAGTCAGTTGTTGTTCGCTGATGATACAGCGCTGGTGGCTGACTCATGTGAGAAACTGCAGAAGCTGGTGACTGAGTTTGGTAAAGTGTGTGAAAGAAGAAACTTAAGGGTAAATGTGAATAAGAGCAAGGTTATTAGGTACAGTAGGGTTGAGGGTCAAGTCAATTGGGAGGTAAGTTTGAATGGAGAAAAACTGGAGGAAGTAAAGTGTTTTAGATATCTGGGAGTGGATCTGGCAGCGGATGGAACCGTGGAAGCGGAAGTGGATCATAGGGTGGGGGAGGGGGCGAAAATCCTGGGAGCCTTGAAGAATGTGTGGAAGTCGAGAACATTATCTCGGAAAGGAAAAATGGGTATGTTTGAAGGAATAGTGGTTCCAACAATGTTGTATGGTTGCGAGGCGTGGGCTATGGATAGAGTTGTGCGCAGGAGGATGGATGTGCTGGAAATGAGATGTTTGAGGACAATGTGTGGTGTGAGGTGGTTTGATCGAGTAAGTAACGTAAGGGTAAGAGAGATGTGTGGAAATAAAAAGAGCGTGGTTGAGAGAGCAGAAGAGGGTGTTTTGAAATGGTTTGGGCACATGGAGGGAATGAGTGAGGAAAGATTGACCAAGAGGATATATGTGTCGGAGGTGGAGTGAACGAGGAGACGTGGGAGACCAAATTGGAGGTGGAAAGATGGAGTGAAAAAGATTTTGTGTGATCGGGGCCTGAACATGCAGGAGGGTGAAAGGAGGGCAAGGAATAGAGTGAATTGGATCGATGTGGTATACCGGGATTGACGTGCTGTCAGTGGATTGAATCAGGGCATGTGAAGCGTCTTGGGTAAACCATGGAAAGCTGTGTAGGTATGTATATTTGCGTGTGTGGACGTGTATGTATATACATGTGTATGGGGGTGGGTTGGGCCATTTCTTTTGTCAGTTTCCTTGCGCTACCTCGCAAACGCGGGAGACAGCGACAAAGCAAAAAAAAAAAAAAATATTTATATATGTAAATATATATATATATATATATATATATATATATATATATATATATATATATATATATATATATATATATATATATATATATATATATATATATATATATATATATATATATATATATATATATCTGTTTCCCATTTTAGAAAGTACGTGTAGGAAGAGAGGAAAGTGATTGGTTCTCAGTGAATGTAGATTTGCGGCAGGGGTGTGTGATGTCTCCATGGTTGTTTAATTTGTTTATGGATGGTGTTGTTAGGGAGGTAAATGCAAGAGTTTTGGAAAGAGGGGCAAGTTTGAAGTCTGTTGGGGATGAGAGAGCTTGGGAAGTGAGTCAGTTGTTGTTCGCTGATGATACAGCACTGGTGGCTGACTCATGTGAGAAACTGCAGAAGCTGGTGACTGAGTTTGGTAAAGTGTATGAAAGAAGAAAGTTAAGAGTAAATGTAAATAAGAGCAAGGTTATTAGGTACAGTAGGGTTGAGGGTCAAGTCAATTGGGAGGTAAGTTTGAATGGGGAAAAACTGGAGGAAGTAAAGTGTTTTAGATATCTGGGAGTGGATCTGGCAGCGGATGGAACCATGGAAGCGGAATTGGATCATAGGATGGGGGAGGGGGCGAAAATTCTGGGAGCCTTGAAGAATGTGTGGAAGTCGAGAACATTATCTCGGAAAGCAAAAATGGGTATGTTTGAAGGAATAGTGGTTCCAACAATGTTGTATGGTTGCGAGGCGTGGGCTATGGATAGAGTTGTGCGCAGGAGGATGGATGTCCTGGAAATGAGATGTTTGAGGACAATGTGTGGTGTGAGGTGGTTTGATCGAGTAAGTAACGTAAGGGTAAGAGAGATGTGTGGAAATAAAAAGAGCGTGGTTGAGAGAGCAGAAGAGGGTGTTTTGAAATGGTTTGGGCATATGGAGAGAATGAGTGAGGAAAGATTGACCAAGAGGATATATGTGTCGGAGGTGGAGGGAACGAGGAGAAGTGGGAGACGAAATTGGAGGTGGAAAGATGGAGTGAAAAAGATTTTGTGTGATCGGGGCCTGAATATGCAGGAGGCTGAAAGGAGGGCATGGAATAGAGTGAATTGGATCGATGTGGTATACCGGGGATGACGTGCTGTCAGTGGATTGAATCAGGGCATGTGAAGCGTCTTGGGTAAACCATGGAAAGCTGTGTAGGTATGTATATTTGCGTGTGTGGACGTATGTATATACATGTGTATGGGGGTGGGTTGGGCCATTTCTTTCGTCTGTGTCCTTGCGCTACCTCGCAAACGCGGGAGACAGCGACAAAGCAAAAAAAAAAAAATAAAAAATATATATATATATATATATATATATATATATATATATATATATATATATATATATATATATATATATTCCCTGGGGATAGGGGAGAAAGAATACTTCCCACGTATTCCCTGCGTGTCGTAGAAGGCGACTAAAAGGGGAGGGAGCGGGGGGGCTGGAAATCCTCCCCTCTCATTTTTTTTTTTAATTTTCCAAAAGAAGGAACAGAGAAGGGGGCCAGGTGAGGATATTCCCTCAGTGGCCCAGTTCTCTGTTCTTAACGTTACCTCGCTAACGCGGGAAATGGCGAATAGTTTGAAAAAAAAAAAAAAAATATATATATATATATATATATATATATATATATATATATATATATATATATATATATATATATATATATATATATATATATATATATATATATATCCCTGGGGATAGGGGATTAAGAATACTTCCCACGTATTCCCTGCGTGTCGTAGAAGGCGACTAAAAGGGGAGGGAGCGGGGGGCTGGAAATCCTCCCCTCTCGGTTTTTTTTTCTTTTTTTTTTTTTTCATTTTCCAAAAGAAGGAACAGAGAATTGGGCCAGGTGAGGTTATTCCCTCAAAGGCCCAGTCCTCTGTTCTTAACGCTACCTCGCTAATGCGGGAAATGGCGAATAGTTTGAAAGAAAAGAAAGATATATATATATATATATATATATATATATATATATATATATATATATATATATACTATTCGGCATTTCCCGCTTTAGCAAGGTAGCGTTAAGAACAGAGGACTGGACCTTTGAGGGAACATCCTCACCTGGCCCCCTTCTCTGTTCCTTCTTTTGGAAAATTAAAAAAAAAAAAAACTGAGAGGGGAGGATTTCCAGCCCCCCGCTCTCTTCCCTTTTAGTCGCCTTCTACGACACGCAGGGAATACGTGGGAAGTATTCTTTCTCCCCTATCCCCATATATATATATATATATATATATATATATATATATATATATATATATATATATATATATATATATCTTTTTTTTTTTATTATACTTTGTCGCTGTCTCCCGCGTTTGCGAGGTAGCGCAAGGAAACAGACGAAAGAAATGGCCCAACCCCCCCCCCATACACATGTATATACATACGTCCACACACGCAAATATACATACCTACACAGCTTTCCATGGTTTACCCAGACGCTTCACATGCCCTGATTCAATCCACTGACAGCACGTCAACCCCGGTATACCACATCGCTCCAATTCACTCTATTCCTTGCCCTCCTTTCACCCTCCTGCATGTTCAGGCCCCGATCACACAAAATCTTTTTCACTCCATCTTTCCACCTCCAATTTGGTCTCCCTCTTCTCCTTATTCCCTCCACCTCCGACACATATATCCTCTTGGTCAATCTTTCCTCACTCATCCTCTCCATGTGCCCAAACCACTTCAAAACACCCTCTTCTGCTCTCTCAACCACGCTCTTTTTATTTCCACACATCTCTCTTACCCTTACGTTACTCACTCGATCAAACCACCTTACACCACACATTGTCCTCAAACATCTCATTTCCAGCACATCCATCCTCCTGCGCACAACTCTATCCATAGCCCACGCCTCGCAACCATACAACATTGTTGGAACCACTATTCCTTCAAACATACCCATTTTGCTTTCCGAGATAATGTTCTCGACTTCCACACATTCTTCAAGGCCCCCAGGATTTTCGCCCCCTCCCCCAGCCTATGATCCACTTCCGCTTCCATGGTTCCATCCGCTGCCAGATCCACTCCCAGATATCTAAAACACTTCACTTCCTCCAGTTTTTCTCCATTCAAACTCACCTCCCAATATATATATATATATATATATATATATATATATATATATATATATATATATATATATATATATATATATATATATATATATATATATATATACATATATATATATATATATATATATCCCTGGGGATAGGGGAGAAAGAATACCCCCACGTATTCCCCACGTGTCATGTAAGGTGACTAAAAAGAGTGGATTTGGGTGCTGGAGCCCCCCACCTTCCCCCTATCCTCCTTGTATTTTAACTTTCTGAAAGGGGAAACAGAAGAAGTAGGCACGCGGGGATTGCTCATCCTCCTCGAAGGCTCAGAATGGGGAAGTCTAAATGTGTGAGGATGTAACCAAGATGAAAAAAAGGAGAGGTAAGTAGCATGTTTGAGGAAACGAACCAAGATGTTTTGGCTCTGAGTGAAACGAAGCTCAAGGGTAAAGGGGAAAAGTGGTTTGGCAATGTCATGGGAGTAAAGTCAGGGGTTGGTGAGAAGACAATAGCAAAGGAAGGAGTAGCACTACTCCTGAATCAGGAGTTGTGGGAGTATGTGATAGAGTGTAAGAAAATAAATTCTAGACTGATATGGGTAAAACTGAAAGTTGATGGAGAGAGATGGGTGATTATTGGTGCCCATGCACCTGGTCATAAGAAGAAGGATCATGTGTGGGAATGATATATGAGGTCTGTATGGGAATAACATATGAGGTCTGTGTGGGAATAATATATGAGGTCTGTGTGGGAATGATATATGAGGTCTGTGTGGGAATAACATATGAGGTCTGTGTGGGAATATATGAGGTATGTTTGGGAATAATATATGAGGTCTGTGTGGTAATGATATATGAGGTCTGTGTGGGAATAATATGCGAGGTCTCTTTCGGAATAATATATGAGGTTTGTGTGGCAATATATGAGGTCTGTGTGGGAATAGTATATGTGGTCTCTGTGGGACTATAAAGGTTCTGTGTATTAATATATGAGGTCTCTTTGGGAATGATAAATGAGGTGTGTATGTGTATGAGGTTTGTGTGGGAACAGTATATGAGGTCTGTTTGGAAATGATATATGAGGTCCGTGGGGGATATGATGTATGAGGTCTGTGTGGGAATATATGAAGTCTATTTGGATATAATATATGAAGTCTGTGTGGGAATATAAGAGGTCTGTGCGGGAATAATATATGAGGTCTGTGTGGGATTAACAATTAGGTCTGTGTGGGAATGATATATATGGTCTGTGTGGGAATAATCTGTGAGGTCTGTGTGGGAATAATATTTGAGGTCTTTGTGAGAATAGTATATGAGGTCTGTGTCGGAATAATATATGAGGTGCTTTTGGGAAAAATATATGAGGTGTGTGTGAGAATAATGTATGTGGTCTCTATGGGAATGATAAGTGAGACCTCTGTGGGAATATATGAGGTCTGTGTTAGAATGATATATGGTGTCTGTATGCGAATGATATATGAGGTTTGTGTGGGAATGATATATGACGTCTGTGTTGGAATGATATATGAGTTATGTGTGGGAATAATATATGACGTCTGTGTGGGAATTATATATGAGGTCTGAGTGAGAATATATGAGGTCTGTGTGGGAATAATATATGAGGTCTGTGTGGGAATATATGAAGTCTGTTTGGGAATAATATGGGGTCTGTGTGGGTATATATATGTTCTCTGTGTTAATAATATATGAGGTCTGTGTGGGAATATGTGAGTTCCGTGTGCAAATAATATACGAGAACTGTTTTGGAATAATATATCAGGTCTGTGTGGGATATATGAGGTCTGTCTTGGAACAGTATATGAGGTTAGCGTGGGAATAATATATGAGGTCTGTGTGGGAATAATAAATGAGGTCTAAGTGGGAAAATATAAGATCTGTATGGGAATAATAAATGAGGTCTCTTTGGGAATGATATATGAGGTCTATGTGGGAATAGTATATGAAATCTGTGTGAATAATATATGAGGTCTGTATGGGAATATATGAAGTCTGTGTGGGAATAATATTTGAGATCTGTGTGGGAATGATATATGAGGTCTGTGTGGGAACATATGAGGTCTGTGTGGGAATAATATATGAGGTTTATGTGGCAATATAGGAGGTCTGTGTGGAAATAATATATGAGTTCTGTGTGGGAATGATATATGAGGTATGTGTGGGAATATATGAGGTATGTTTGGGAATAATATACGAGGTCTGTGTGGGAAAAATATATGTGGTCTGTGTGGCAATATATGAGGTCTGTGTGGAATGATATATGAGGTCTTTGTGGGAATAATATATATGAGGTCTTTTTGGGAATGATATATGAGGTCTGTGTGGGAATAATATATGAGGTCTGTGTGGGAATGATATACGAGGTCTCTGTGGGAATAATATATAAGGTCTATTTGGCAATATATGAGGTCTGTGTGGGAATGATATAAGGGGTCTCTGTGGGACTATAAAATTTCTGTGTAGGATTAATATATAAAGTCTGTGTGGGAATAATATATGAGGTCTGTGTGTGAGTAATATGTGAGGTCTGTGTGGGAATATATGAGGTCTTTGTGGAGATGATATATGATGTCTGTGTGGGAATAATATTTGAGGTCAGTGTGGGAATAATATATGAGGCCTCTGTGGGAATAATGTATGAGGCATTGTGGCAATATATGAGGTCTGTTTAGGAATAATATATGAGGCCTGTGTGGGAATATATGAGGCCTCTGTAGGAATAATATATGAGGTATGTTTGGGAATGATAAATGAGGGCTGAAGTCTGTATGGGAATAATAAATGAGGTCATTCTGGGAATATATGAGGTCTGAGTGGGGACAGTATATGAGGTCTGTGTGGGAATAATATATGAGGTCTGTGTGGGCATGATATATGACGTCTGTGTAGGAATAATATATGAGGTATGTGTGGAATAATATATGAGGTCTCTGTCCTAATATATGAGGTCTGTGTGGGAATATATGAGGCCTGTGTAGGAATAATATACGAGGTGTGTGTGAGTATGATAAATGAGGTCTCTGTAGGAATATATGAGGTGTCTGTTAAAGTAATATATGAGGTTTCTGTGGGAATGATATATGAGGTCTGTGTGGGCATAATATATGAGGTCTGTGTAGGCATAATATACGACGTATATGCCGGAATATATAAGTTCTGTGTGAGAATATATGAGGTCTGTATGGGACAAATATATATAAGTGTGTGTGCGAATAATAAATGAGGTCTGCGTGGGAATATATGAGGTCTGTGTGGGAACAGTATAAGACGTCTGTGCGGGGAATAATATATGAGCTCTCTGCGGGAATGATATATCGGATCTGTGTGGGCATGATATATGAGGTCTGTGTTGAAACAGTATATGAAGTCTGTGAGGCGAATAATATACGAGGGCTGTGTTTGAATATATGAAGTCTGTGTGAGAATAATATATGAGGTCTGTGTAGGAATACGTAAGGTCTCTGTGGGAATAGTATACGAGGTCTGTTTGGGAATAATAGATGAGGTCTGTGTGGGAATACATGAGGTCTGTGTTGCAAGGGTATATGAGGATAGTGTGGGAATGATATATGTGATCTGTGTGGGAATAATAAATGAGGTCTGTGTGGGAATATTTGAGGTCTGTGTTGGAATGATATATGAGGTCTGTGTAGGCGTAATATATGAGATCTGTGTTTCAATAATATATGAGGTCTGTGTGGGAATAATATATGAGGTCTGCTTGGGAACGTATAAGGTCTATGTGGAAATAATATATGAGGTCTTTGTTGGAATAGAATATGAGGTCTGTGTGGGAATGATGTATGACGTCTGTGTTGGAATTATATATGAGTTATGTGTGAGAATAATATGTAAGGTCTCTGTGGGCATATATGAGGTTTGTGTTGTAATAATATATGAGGTCCGTGTGGGATTATATGAGGCCTCTGTATGAATAACATATGAGGTCTGTGTGGGAATGATATATGATGTCTGTGTTGGAATAATGTATTAGATATGTGTGGAATGATATATGAGGTCTCTGTCCTAATATATGAGGTCTGTGTGGGAATATATGAGGTCTGTGTTTGTAATAATATATGAAGTCTGTGTGGGAATATATGAGGCCTGTGTAGGAATAATATACGAGGTCTGTGTGGGTATGATAAATGAGGTCTCTGTAGGAATATATGAGGTCTCTGTGATAGTAATATATGAGGTCTCTGTGGGAATGATAAATAAGGTCTGTGTGGGAATATATGAGCTCTGTGTTGAAACAGAGTATGAGGTTAGTGTGGGAATAATATATGACATCTGTGTGAGAATACATGAGAGCTGTGTAGGAATAATATATGAGGTCTGTGTGGGAACAGTATATGAGGTCTGTGTGGAATAATATATGAGGTTTCTGTGGGAATATATGAGATCTGCGTGGGAATAATATATGAGGTCTCTGTGGGAATATGTGAGTTCTGTGTGGGAATAATATATGAGGTCTGTGGGAATATATGAGATCTGTGTGGGAATATATAAAAGTCTCTGTGGGAATAATATATGAGGTCTGTGTGGGAATAAATGAGTTCTGTGTGGGAATAATATACGAGGTCTATTTTGGAATAATAAATCAGGTCTGTGTGGGAATATATGAGCTCTGTGTGGCAATAATATATGAGGTCTATTTGGAAATAATAAATGAGTTCTGTGTGGGAATATATGAGGTCTGTGTGGGAGTGATATATGAGGTCTGTATTGGAATAATAACTCAGGTCTATGTGGGAATATATGAAGTCTGTGTAGGAACAGTATATGAGGTCTGTGGGGAATAATATATGAGGTCTGTGTGGAAATATATAAGATCTGTGTGGGAATGATATATGAGGTCTGTGTGGGAGTAATATATGATATATGTGTGGGAATAATATGAGGTCTGTGTTAGAATATAAGAAGTCTGTGTGTGAATAATATATAAAGTCTGTGTGGGAATGATATATGAGGTCTGTGTGAGAATAATATATGAGGTCTGTGTGGGAATGATATATGAGGTTTGTGTGGGAACAATATTTGAGTTCTGCGTGGAAATAATATAGGAGGTCTGTGTCGGAATAATATATGAGGTCTTTTTGGGAATGATATATGAGGTGTGTGTGGGAATAATGTATATGGTCTCTGTGGGAATAATATATGATCCCTGTGTGGTAAAATGTGAGGTCTGTGTGGGAGTAATATATGAGGTCTGTGTGGTAGTATATGAGGCCTGTGTGGGAATGATATATGAAGTCTATGTGGGAATATATGAGGTCTGTCTGGGAATAATATATGAGGTCTGTGTGGGAATATGTGAGTTCTGTGTGGGAATAATGTATGAGGTCTGTGTGGGAATATACGAAGTCTCTGTGGTAATAATATATGAGATCTGTGTGGGAATAATATATAAGGTCTGTGTAGGAATATATGAAGTTTGTGTGGAAATAATATATGAGTTCTTTGTCGGAAAAATATATGAGGTCTGTGTGGGAGTAATATATGATGTCTGTGTGGGAAATTATATGAGGTCTGTGTGAGAATATATGAGGTCTGTGTGGAATATATCAGGTCTGTGTGGCAATAACATATGAGGTCTGTGAGGGAATATGTGAGTTCTGTGTGGGAATAACACATAAGGTCTGTTTGGGAATAATACATGAGGTGTGTGTGTGTGTGTGTGTGTGTGTGTGTGTGTGTGTGTGTGTGTGTGTGGGAATATATGTGGTTTGTATGAGACTACTATGAGGTGTGTTTGGGAATATATGAATTCTATTTGGGAATAATATATGAGGCTGAGGCCTGTTTGGCATTAATATATGAGGTCTGTGTGGTAATATATGATATCTGTGTGGGAAAATATATGAGGTCTGTGTGGGAATACATTAAATCTGGGTGGGAATGATATATGAGGTCTGTGTGGGAACATATGAGGTCTGTGTAGGAATATATGAAGTTTGTGTGGAAATAATATATGAGTTCTTTGTCGGAAAAATATATGAGGTCTGTGTGGGAGTAATATATGATGTCTGTGTGGGAAATTATATGAGGTCTGTGAGGGAATATATGAGGTCTGTGTGGAATATATCAGGTCTGTGTGGCAATAACATATGAGGTCTGTGAGGGAATATGTGAGTTCTGTGTGGGAATAACACATAAGGTCTGTTTGGGAATAATACATGAGGTGTGTGTGTGTGTGTGTGTGTGTGTGTGTGTGTGTGTGTGGGAATATATGTGGTTTGTATGGGACTACTATGAGGTGTGTTTGGGAATATATGAATTCTATTTGGGAATAATATATGAGGCTGAGGCCTGTTTGGCATTAATATATGAGGTCTGTGTGGTAATATATGATATCTGTGTGGGAAAATATATGAGGTCTGTGTGGGAATACATTAAATCTGGGTGGGAATGATATATGAGGTCTGTGTGGGAACATATGAGGTCTATGTGGGAATATGTGATTCTGTGTGGGAATATATGAGGTCTGTGTGAGAATAATATATGAGGTCTGTGTGGGAATAATATGTAAGGTCTGTTTCGGAATATACGAAGTCTATGTGAGAATAATATATTAGGCCTGTGTGGGAATAATGTATGAGGTCAGTGTGAGAGTAATATATGAGGTCTGTGTGGGAATAATATATGAGATCTGTGTGGAAAAATATTTGATTTCTGTGTGGTAATGAAATATGAGGTCTGTGTCGGAATAATATATGAGGTCTTTTTGGAAATGATATATGATGTATGTGTGGAAATAATGTATGTGCTATCTGTGGGAATAATAAATGAGCCCTGAGTGGGAAAATATAAAGTCTTTGTGGGAATGATATATGAGGTTTGTGTGGGAGTATATGAGATCTGTATGGGAATAATATATGAGTGTGTGGGAATAACAAATGAGGTCTGTGTGGGAATATATAAGGCCTGTGTGGGAACAGTATATGAGGTCTTTGTGGGGAATGATATATGAGGTCTGTATGGGAATAATATATGATGTCTGTGTTGGAACAATATATGTGGTATGTGTGGGAACAGTATATGAGGTCTGTGTGGGAATGATACATGAGGTCTCTGTGGGAATATAGGAGGTCTTTGTGGGAATAATGTATGAAGTCTTTGCGGTAATATATGAGGTCTGTGTGGGAGTAATATATGAGGTCTTTATGGGAATAATACGTAAGGTCTCTGTGGGAACAACATATGAGATCTGTGTGGGAATGATATGTGAGGTCTGTGTGGGATCATATAAAGTTTGTGAGGAAAAAATATATGAGTTCTTTGTCGGAAAGATATATGAGGTCTGTGTGGGAACATATGAGATCTGTGTGGGAATAATTTAGGAGGTCTGTGTGGGAATGATAAATGAGGTGTGTGTGGGAATATATGAGGTCTGTGTGGGAAGAGTATATTAGGTTTGTTTGGGAAATAATATATGAGGTCTGTGTGGGAGTGATATATGACATCTGTTTTGGAATAATATATGAGGTAGGTGTATGAATACTATATGAGGTCTGTGTGGGAATAATATATGAGGTCTGTGTGGAAATGATATATGACGCCCTTATAGGGCTGTGTGGGAATAATATATGACGTCTGTTGGGGAATATATGAGGTCTGTCTGGGAATAATGTATAAGGTATGTGTGGGAATATATGAAATCTGTTTGGGAATAATATATGAGGTCTGCGTGGGAATATATGATGTTCATGTGGAATATATCAGGTCTGTGTGGCAATAACATATGAGGTCTGTGTGGGAATATGTGAGTTCTGTGTGGGAATAACACATAAGGTCTGTTTGGAAATAATAAATGAGGTGTGTGTGTGTGTGTGGGAATATATGTGGTTTGTATGGGAATAAAATATGAGGTGTGCTTAGGAATATATGAATTCTATTTGGGAATAATACATGAGGCCTGTTTAGCAATCTGTGTGGGAATAATATATGATATCTGTGTGGGAAAATATATGAGGTCTGTGAGGGGATACATTAGATCTGGGTGGGAATGATATATGAGGTCTGTGTCAGATTAATATATGAGGTCTGTGTGGGAATAATATGTAAGGTCTGAGTGGGAATAATATGTGAGGTCTCTTTGGGAATAATATTTGAGGTCTATGTGGGAAAAACATACGAGGTCTGTGTCGAAATAATATATGAGGTCTTTTTGGGAGTGATGTATGAGGAATGTGTGGGAATAATGTATATGGTCTCTGTGGGAATAATATATGAGGTCTGTGTAGGAATATAGGATGTCTGTTCAGGAAAAATATATGAGTTCTCTGTTGGAATAATATGTGAGTTCTGTGTGGGAGTATATAAGGTCTGTGAGGGAATAATATATGAGGTCTGTGGCAATAATATATGAGGTCTGTGTGGGAATAATATGTGAGGACTGTTTGGGAATTATATATGAAGTATGTGTGGGAATAATATTTAAGGTCTCTGTTGGATTAATATATGGGGTCTGAGTGGGAATATATGAGGTCTGTTTGGGAATAGTATATGATGTCTGTGTGGGAATAATATATGAGGTTTGTGTGGGAATATATGAGATGTGTGTGGGAGTAATGAGGTCTGTGTTGGAATTATAACTAAAGTCTCTGTGGGAATATATGAGGTCTGTGTGGGAAGAGCATAAGAAGTTTTTCTGGGGAATGATATATGAGGTCTGCGTTGGAATGATATATGACGTCTGTGTTGGAATGGTATATGAAGTATGTGCGTTAATGATGTATGAGGTCTGTTTAGGAATAATATATGAGGTCTGTGTGGGAATATATAACGTCTGTGTGGGAATGATATGTGAGGTCTGTGTGGGAATATATGAGGTCTGTATGGGAATAATATAAAAGGTCTTTGTGGGAATATATCAGATATGTCTGGGAATAATATATGAGGTCTGTGTGGGAATGTATGGTTTCTGTGTGAGAATAATGTATGAGGTCTGTGTGGAAATATGTGAGGTCTTTGTGGGAATATATGATGTTTGTGTGGGAAAATGTATGAGGTTTGTGTGGGAATATGTGAGGTGTATGTGGGAATGATATATAAGGCCTGTGTGGGAATATATGAAGTCTATGTGGGAATGATATATGAGGTCTGTGTGGGAATGAGATATGAGATCTGTGTGGGAGTAATATATGACGTCTATGTGGGAATATATGAAGCCTATGTGGGAATAATATATGACATCGGTGTTGCAATAATACATGAGGTATGTTTGGGATTATTACATGAGGTCTGAGTGGGAATGATGTGTGAGGTCTCTGTGGGAATTTATGAGGCCTCTGTGGGAATAATACGTAAGGTTTGTGTGGGAATATATAATGTCTGTGTGCGAATGATATATAAGGTCTCTGTGGGAGTATATGAGGTCTGTGTGGGAATAATATATGAGGTCTCTGTGGGAATATAGGAGGTATGTGTGGGAACAGTATATGAGGTCTGTTTGGGAATGATATATGTCGTCTGTGTTAGAATAACATATGAGGCATGTCTGGGTATAATATGTGAGGTCTGTGGAAATGCTTAATGAGGTCTGTGTGGAAATATAGCAGGTCTGTGTAGGAATATAGAAGGTATGTGTGGGAAAAATATATGAAGTCTGCGTTGTAATTTATGAGGTTTGTGTTGGAATGATATATGAGGTCTGTGTGGGAATAATATATAAGGTCTCTGTGGGAATGATATATGAAATATGTGTGGAAATAATATTTGAGGTCCGTGTGGGAATATATGAAATCTGTGTGGAAACAGTATATGAGTTCTTTGTGGGAATCATGTATGAGGCTATTTATTTATTCATTTTGCTTTCTCGCTGTCTCCCGCGTTAGCGAGGTAGCGCAAGGAAACAGACGAAAGAATAGCCCAACCCACCCACATACACATGTATATTACATACACGTACTCACACGCAAAATATACATACCTATACATCTCAACGTATACATATATATATACACACACAGACATATACATATATACACATGTAATAATTCATACTGTCTGCTTTTATTCATTCCTAATGCAACCCCGCCACACATGAAATAACAACCCCCTCGCCCCTCATGTGCGCGAGGTAGCACTAGGAAAAGACAACAAAGGCCCCATTCGTTCACACTCAGTCTCTAGCTGTCATGTAATAATGCACCAAAACCACAGCTCCCTTTCCACATCCAGGCCCCACAGAACTTCGTTTACCCTAGACGCTTCACATGCCCTGGCTCAATCCATTGACAGCACGTCGACCCCGGTATACCACATCGTTCCAATTCACTCTATTCCTTGCACGCCTTTCACCCTCCTGCATGTTCAAGCCCCGATCACTCAAAATCTTTTTCACTCCATCTTTCCACCTCCAATTTGGTCTCCCACTTCTCCTCGTTCCCTCCACCTCTGACACATATATTCTGTTTGTCAATCTTTCATCATTCATTCTCTCCATGTGACTAAACCATTTCAAAACACCCTCTTCTGCTCTCTCAACCACATTCTTTTTATTACCACACATCTCTCTTACCCTTACGTTACTTACTCGATCAAACCGCCTCACACCACATATTGTCCTCAAACATCTTATTTCCAGCACATCCACCCTCCTGCGCACAACTCTATCTATAACCCACGCCTCGCAACCATACAACATTGTTGGAACCACTATTCTTTCAAACATACCCATTTTTCCTTTCCGAGATAATGTTATCGACTTCCACATATTCTTCAACGCTCCTAGAAATTTCGCCCCTCCCCCACCCTATGGTTCACTCCCGCTTCCATGGTTCCATCCGCTGCCAAATCCACTCCCAGATATCTAAAACACTTCACTTCCTCCAGTTTTTCTCCATTCAAACTTACCTCCCAATTTACTTGTCCCTCAACCCTGCTGTACATAATAACCTTACTCTTATTCACATTTACTCTCAGCTTTCTTCTTTCACACTCTTTACCAAACGCAGTCACCAGCTTTTGCAGTTTCTCACATGAATCAGCCACCAGCGCTGTATCATCAGCGAACAACAACTGACTCACTTCCCAAGCTCTCTCATGCACAACAGACTGCACACTTGCCCCTCTTTCCAAAACTCTTGCATTCATCTCCCTAACAACCCCATCCATAAACAAATTAAACAACCATGGAGACATCACACACCCCTGCCGCAAACCTACATTCACTGAGAACCAGTCACTTTCCTCTCTTCCTACACGTACACATGCCTTACATCCTCGATAAAAACTTTTCACTGCTTCTAAAAACTTGCCTCCCACACCATATATTCTTAATACCTTCCACAGAGCATCTCTATCAACTCTATCATATGCCTTCTCCAGATTCATAAATGCTACAGACAAATCCATTTGCTTTTCTAAGTATTTCTCACATATATTCTTCAAAGCAAACACCTGATCCACACATCCTCTACCACTTCTGAAACCACACTGGTCTTCCCCAATCTGATGCTCTGTACATGCCTTCACCCTCAATACCCTCCCATATAATTTTCCAGGAATACTCAACAAACTTATACCTCTGTAATTTGAGCACTCACTTTTATCCCCATTTGCCTTTGTACAATGGCACTATGCAAGCATTCCGCCAATCCTCAGGCACCTCACCATGAGTCACACATATATCAAATAACCTTACAACCATTCAACAATACAGTCACCCACTTTTTTTTTTATAGATTCCACTGCAATACCATCCAAACCCGCTGCCTTGCCGGCTTTCATCTTCCGCAAAGCTTTTACTACTTCTTCTCTGTATTAGCGAGGTAGCACAAGGAAACAGACGAAAGAATGGCCTAACCCACCCACCCCACCCACATACATATGTATGTACATACACTTCCACACACGCAAATATACATACCTATACATCTCAATGTATACATATATACCAAATCATTCTCCCGAACCCTCTCACTTTGCACAGTACCTCGATCAAAACACCCTATATCTGCCAATCTATCATCAAACAAATTCAACAAACCTTTATTATACTCACTCCACCCCCTTCTCACATCACCACTACTTGTTATCACCTCCCCATTAGCCCATTTCACCGAAGTTCCCATTTGTTCCCTTGTCTTACGCACCTTATTTACCTCCTTCTAAAACATCTTTTCATTCTCCCTAGAATCTAATGATACTCTCTCACCCCGACTCTCATTTGCTCTCTCTTTCACTTTTTGCACCTTTCTCTTTACCTCCTGTCTCTTTCTTTTATACATCTCCCAGTCATTTGCATTATTTCCCTGCAAACATGGTCCAAATGCCTCTCCCTTCTCTTTTACTAATAATCTTACTTCCCACCACTCACTACCCTTTCTAATCTGCCCACCTACCACACTTCTCTTGCCACAAGCATCTTTTGCGCAAGCCATCAGTGCTTCCCTAAATTCATCCCATTCCTCCCCCACTCCCCTTACGTCTTTTGTTCTCACCTTTTTTCATTCTGTACTCAGTCTCTCCTGATACTTCCTCACACAAGTCTCCTTCCCAAGCTCACTTACTCTCACCACTCTTTTCACCCAAACATTCTCTCTTCTTTTCTGAAAACCCCTACAAATCTTCACCTTCGTCTCCACAAGATAATGATCAGACATCCCTCCAGTTGCACCTGCATATTTGAGGAAAGTAACCTGGATGTTTTGGCTCTGAGTGAAACAAAGCTCAAGGGTAAAGGAGAAGAGTTTTGGGAATGTCTTGGGAGTAACGTCAGGTGTTAGTTTGAGAAAGTAAACTCTAGAGTGATATGGGTAAAACTCAAAGTGGGTGGAGAGAGATGGGTGATTATTGGTGCATATGCACCTGGGAATGAGAAGAAAGATCATGAGAGGCAAGTGTTTTGGGAGCAACTGAGTGAGTGTGTTAGTAGTTTTGATGCACGAGACCGGGTTATAGTGATGGGTGATTTGAATGCAAAGGTGAGTAATGTGGCAGTTAAGGGAATAATTGGTGTATATTGGGTGTTCAGTGTTGTAAATGGAAATGGTGAAGAGCTTGTAGATTTATGTGCTGAAAAGGACTGGTGATTGGGAATACCTGACTTAAAGAGTGAGATATACATAAGTATACGTATGTAAGTGGGAGAGATGACCAGAGAGTGTTATTGGATTACATGTTAATTGATAGGCGCGCGAAAGAGAGACTTTTGAATGTTGATATATGAGGTATGTGTGGGAATGATATATAAGGTCTCTGTGGGAGTATGTGAGGGCTCTGTGGGAATGATATATAAGGTCTGTTTGGGAGTAACAAATGAGGAGTGTGTGGAAATGATATATGAGATCTGTGTTGGAATAATATATGAAGTCTGTGTGGGAATAATGTATGTTGTCTCTGTGGGAATAGTATATGAGCCCTGTGTGGGAAAATGTGAGATCTGTGCGGGAATAATATATGAGGTCTGTGCGGGAATAATATATGAGGTCTGTGCGGGAGTATATGCGGTCTGCGTGGGAATGATATATGACTGTGTGGGAGTAACAAATGAAGTTTGTGTGGGAATATATAATGCCTGTGTGGGAACAGTATACAAGGTCTGTGTGGGGAATAATATATGAGGTCTGTGTGGGAATAACAAATGAGGTCTCTGTGGGAATATAGGAGGTCTTTGTGGGAATAATGTATGAAGTCTGGGTGGTAATATATGAGATCTGTGTGTGAATAATATATGAGGTCTGTGTGGGAATGATATATGAGGTCTGTGTGGGAATGATATATGAGGTCTCTGTGGGAATTATTTTTGAGCTCTGTATGGGGATAATATATGAGGTCTGTGTGTGTTTATATGAATTTTGTGTGGAAATAATATATGAGGTCTCTGTGGGAATTATAAATGAAGTGCGTGGAAATATACGAGGTCTGTGTGGGAATAAATGAGATCTGTATGGGAATACTATATGAGGTCTGTGTGGGAATAATAAATGCGGTGTGTGTGTGTGTGCGTGTGTGTGTGTGTGTGTGTGTGTGTGTGTGTGTGTGTGTGTGTGTGTGTGTGGGAATATATGAAGTCTGTGTGGGAAGAATATATGAGAATTGTGTGGGGAATAATATATGAGGTCTCTGTGGGAATGATATATGACATCTGTGTTGGAAAAATATGTGAAGTATGTGTGTAAATGATATATGAGGTCTGTGTGTGAATAATATATGAGGTCTTTGAGGAAATATATGAGGTCTGTGTGGGAATAATATATGAGGTCTGTTGGGAACATATGAGGTCTGTCTGGGAATAATGTATGAGATCTGTGTGGGAATATTGAAGTCTGTCTTGGAATAATATATGCGTTTTGTGAGGTCTGTGTGGATATGTATGAGGTCTGTGAGGGAATAATATATGAGGTCTTTGTGGCAATAACATATGAGGTCTATGTGGGAATAATATATAAGGACTGTTTGGGAATAATGTATGAAGTATGTGTGGGAATAATATTTGAGGTCTCTGTTGGAATAATATATGAGGTCTGTGTGGGAATAGTATATGATGTCTGTGCGGGAGTAATATATGAGATTTGGATGGGAATATATGAGGTGTGTGTGGGAGTATATGAGGTCTGTGTTGGAATACTTATTGAAGTCTCTTAGGGAATATATGAGGTCTGTGTGGGAATGATATATGACGTCTCTATTGGAATAATATATGAGGTCTGTGTGGGAATAATATATGGGGTCTGTGTGGGAATATTTCAGGTCTGTGTGCTAATAATATATGAGGTATGTGTGGGAACATACCAGGTCTGCGTGGGAATGATATATGAGGTCTGTGTGTGAATAATAAATGAGGTCTGGGTGTGAATAATTGAGGTATGTGTGGGAACAGTATATGAGGTCTGTGTGGGGAATGATATATGAGGTCGGTGTGGGAATGATAAATGACGTCTCTATTGGAATAATATATGAGGTCTGTGTGGGAATAATATATGAGGTCTCTGTGGGAATATTTGAGGTATGTGTGCTAATAATGTATGAGGTATGTGTGGGAATATACCAGATCTGTGTAGGAATGATATATGAGGTCTGTGTGGGAATATATGAGGTCTGTGTGGGAATGTATGAGTTCTCTGTGGGAAAGATATATGAGGTCTGTGTGGGAATATATGAGGTCTGTGTGGGAATATATGAGGTCTGTGTGGAATGATATATGAGGTCTGTGTGGGAATATGTGAGGTCAGTGCGGGAATGATATATGAGGTCTGTGTGGGAATATATGAGGTCTGTGTTGGAACAGTATATGAGATTAGTGTGGGAATGATATATGAGGATTGTGTGGGAATGATATATGAGGTCTGTGTGGAAATATGTGAGGTCTCTGTGGGAAAAATATATGAGGTCTGTGTGGGAATAATATGAGATCTGTGTGGGAATAATATATGAGGTCTGTGTAGGAATATATGAGGACTGTGTGGGAATAATATATGAGATCTCTTTGGAAATAATATATGAGGTCTGTCTTGGAATTATATATGATGTCTGTGTGGGAAAAATATATGAAGTCTTTAGGAATGATATATGAGGCGTGTGTGGGAATGATATGTGGGGTCTCTGTGGGAATAATATGTGAGGTCTCTGTGGGAATATATGAGGTCTGTTTGGGAATATATGAGGTCTGTTTGGGAATAATGTATGAGGTCTGTGTGGGAATGTATGAGGTCTGTTTGGGAATAATATATGAAGTCTGTGTGGGAATGATGTATGAGAAATTTGTGGAAATGATATATGAGGTCTGTGTGGGAATACATGAAGTCTCTGTGGGAATAATATATGAGGTCTGTATGGGAACAATTAATGAGGTCTGCGTGGGAATAATATATGAGGTCTTTGTGGTAATAATATTTGAGGTCTCTGTGGGAATGATATATGAGGTCTCTGTGGGAATAATCTATGAGGACTTTTTTTTTTTTTTTTGCCGCTGTCTCCCGCGTTTGCGAGGTAGCGCAAGGAAACAGACGAAAGAAATGGCCCAACCCACCCCCATACACATGTATATATATACGTCCACACACGCAAATATACATACCTACACAACTTTCCATGGTTTACCCCAGACGCTTCACATGCCTTGATTCAATCCACTGACAGCACGTCAACCCCGGTATACCACATCGCTCCAATTCACTCTATTCCTTGCCCTTCTTTCACCCTCCTGCATGTTCAGGCCCCGATCACACAAAATCTTTTTCACTCCATCTTTCCACCTCCAATTTGGTCTCCCTCTTTTCCTCGTTCCCTCCACCTCCGACACATATATTCTCTTGGTCAATCTTTCCTCACTCATTCTCTCCATGTGCCCGAACCATTTCAAAACACCCTCTTCTGCTCTCTCAACCACGCTCTTTTTATTTCCACACATCTCTCTTACCCTTACGTTACTTACTCGATCAAACCACCTCACACCACACATTGTCCTTAAACATCTCATTTCCAGCACATCCATCCTCCTGCGCACAACTCTATCCATAGCCCACGCCTCGCAACCATACAACATTGTTGGAACCACTATTCCTTCAAACATACCCATTTTTGCTTTCCGAGATAATGTTCTCGACTTCCACACATTCTTCAAGGCCCCCAGAATTTTCGCCCCCTCCCCCACCCTATGATCCACTTCCGCTTCCATGGTTCCATCCGCTGACAGATCCACTCCCAGATATCTAAAACACTTCACTTCCTCCAGTTTTTCTCCATTCAAACTCACCTCCCAATTGACTTGACCCTCAACCCTACTGTACCTAATAACCTTGCTCTTATTCACATTTACTCTTAACTTTCTTCTTTCACACACTTTACCAAACTCAGTCACCAGCTTCTGCAGTTTCTCACATGAATCAGCCACCAGCGCTGTATCATCAGCGAACAACAACTGACTCACTTCCCAAGCTCTCTCATCCCCAACAGACTTCATACTTGCCCCTCTTTCCAAAACTCTTGCATTCACCTCCCTAACAACCCCATCCATAAACAAATTAAACAACCATGGAGACATCACACACCCCTGCCGCAAACCTACATTCACTGAGAACCAGTCACTTTCCTCTCTTCCTACTCGTACACATGCCTTACATCCTCGATAAAAACTTTTCACTGCTTCTAACAACTTGCCTCCCACACCATATATTCTTAATACCTTCCACAGAGCATCTCTATCAACTCTATCATATGCCTTCTCCAGATCCATAGATGCTACATACAAATCCATTTGCTTTTCTAAGTATTTCTCACATGCATTCTTCAAAGCAAACTTCTGAAACCACACTGCTCTTCCCCAATCTGATGCTCTGTACATGCCTTCACCCTCTCAATCAATATCCTCCCATATAATTTACCAGGAATACTCAACAAACTTATACCTCTGTAATTTGAGCACTCACTCTTATCCCCTTTGCCTTTGTACAATGGCACTATGCACGCATTCCGCCAATCCTCAGGCACCTCACCATGAGTCATACATACATTAAATAACCTTACCAACCAGTCAACAATACAGTCACCCCCTTTTTTAATAAATTCCACTGCAATACCATCCAAACCTGCTGCCTTGCCGGCTTTCATCTTCCGCAAAGCTTTTACTACCTGTTCTCTGTTTACCAAATCATTTTCCCTAACCCTCTCACTTTGCACACCACCTCGACCAAAACACCCTATATCTGCCACTCTATCATCAAACACATTCAACAAACCTTCAAAATACTCACTCCATCTCCTTCTCACATCACCACTACTTGTTATCACCTCCCCATTTGCGCCCTTCACTGAAGTTCCCATTTGCTCCCTTGTCTTACGCACTTTATTTACCTCCTTCCAGAACATCTTTTTATTCTCCCTAAAATTTAATGATACTCTCTCACCCCAACTCTCATTTGACCTTTTTTTCACCTCTTGCACCTTTCTCTTGACCTCCTGTCTCTTTCTTTTATACATCTCCCACTCAATTTCATTTTTTCCCTGCAAAAATCGTCCAAATGCCTCTCTCCTCTCTTTCACTAATACTCTTACTTCTTCATCCCACCACTCACTGCCCTTTCTAATCAACCCACCTCCCACTCTTCTCATGCCACAAGCATCTTTTGCGCAATCCATCACTGATTCCCTAAATACATCCCATTCCTCCCCCACTCCCCTTACTTCCATTGTTCTCACCTTTTTCCATTCTGTACTCAGTCTCTCCTGGTACTTCCTCACACAAGTCTCCTTCCCAAGCTCACTTACTCTCACCACCCTCTTCACCCCAACATTCACTCTTCTTTTCTGAAAACCCATACAAATCTTCACCTTAGCCTCCACAAGATAATGATCAGACATCCCTCCAGTTGCACCTCTCAGCACATTAACATCCAAAAGTCTCTCTTTCGCGCGCCTGTTAATTAACACGTAATCCAATAACGCTCTCTGGCCATCTCTCCTACTTACATAAGTATACTTATGTATATCTCGCTTTTTAAACCAGGTATTCCCAATCATCAGTCCTTTTTCAGCACATAAATCTACAAGCTCTTCACCATTTCCATTTACAACACTGAACACCCCATGTATACCAATTATTCCCTCAACTGCCACATTACTAACCTTTGCATTCAAATCACCCATCACTATAACCCTCTCTCGTGCATCAAAACCACTAACACACTCATTCAGCTGCTCCCAAAACACTTGCCTCTCATGATCTTTCTTCTCATGCCCAGGTGCATATGCACCAATAATCACCCATCTCTCTCCATCAACTTTCAGTTTTACCCATATTAATCGAGAATTTACTTTCTTACATTCTATCACATACTCCCACAACTCCTGTTTCAGGAGTATTGCTACTCCTTCCCTTGCTCTTGTCTTCTCACTAACCCCTGACTTTACTCCCAAGACATTCCCAAACCACTCTTCCCCTTTACCCTTGAGCTTCGTTTCACTCAGAGCCAAAACATCCAGGTTCGTTTCCCCAAACATACTACCTATCTCTCCTTTTTTCACATCTTGGTTACATCCACACACATTTAGGCACCCCAATCTGAGCCTTCGAGGAGGATGAGCATTCCCCGCGTGACTCCTTCTTCTGTTTCCCATTTTAGAAAGTTAAAAAAAATACAAGGAGGGGAGGATTTCTGGCCCCCCGCTCCCGTCCCCTCTAGTCTTTTTGGGAATGATATATGAGGTCTGTGTGGGAATAATGTGTGTGGTCTCTGTGGGAATGATATATGAGGTCTGTGTGGAAATTATGTATCAGTTCTGTGTGGGAATGATATATAAGGTCTCTGTGGGAATGGTAAATGAGGTCTGTGTGGGAATATATGAGGTCTGTGTGGGAATGATATATGAGGTCTGTGTGGGAATAACATATGAGGTCTGTATGGGAATGATATATGAGGTCTGTTTGGGAATAATATGTGAGGCCTGTATGGGAATATATGAAGTCTGTTTGGGAGTAATGTAAGAGGTGTGTGTAGGAGTAATATATGAGGTCTGTGTGGGAATATGTGAGGTCTGTGTGGGAACAGTACATGAGGTGTGTTTTGGAATAATAAATTATGTCTGTGTGGGAATATATGAGGTCTGTGTGGGAATAATATATGAGTTCTGTGTGGAATAACATATTAGGTCTGTCTAGGAATAATATATGAGGTCTGTATTAGAACAATATATGACGTCTGTGTGGGAATAATATATGAGGTCTTTGTGGTAATGATATTTGAGGTCTGTGTGGGGAATGATATATGAGGTCTTTTGGGAATAATATATGAGGTCTGTGTGGGAATAATATATGAGGTCTGTAAGGGAATAATATATGAGGTTTGTGTAGGAATGATATATGAGGCCTGTGTGGGGGTAATATATGAGGTCTGTGTGGGAATAGTATATGAGGTCTGTGTGGGAATGATATATGAGGTCTGTGTAGGAATGATATATGAGGTCTGTGGGGGGTAATATATGAGGACTGTATGGGAATGATATATGAGGTCTGTGTGGGAATAATATATGAGGTCTGTGTAGGAATAATATATGAGGTCTTTGTGGGAATGATGTATGAGGTCTGTGTGGGAATAATATATGACGTTTGTGTAGGAATAATATATGAGGTCTGTGTGGGGGTAATATATGAGGTCTGTGTGGGAATAATATATGAGGTCTATGTGGGAATAATATATGAGGTCTATGCGTGGGTAATGTATGAGGTCTTTGTGGGAATGATATATGGGGTCTGTGTGGGGGTAATATATGAGGTTTGTGTAGGAATGATATATGAGGTCTGTGTGGGAATAATATATGAGGTCTGAGCAGGAATAATATGTGAGGTCTGTGTGGGGGTAATATATGAGGTCTGAGTAGGAATAATATATGAGGTCTGTGTGGGGGTAATATATGAGGTCTGTGTGGGGGTAATATATGAGGTCTGTGTGGGAATAATATATGAGGTCTGAGCAGGAATAATATGTGAGGTCTGTGTGGGGGTAATATATGAGGTCTGTGTAGGAATAATATATGAGGTCTGTGTGGGAATAATATATGAGGTCTGAGCAGGAATAATATGTGAGGTCTGTGTGGGGGTAATATATGAGGTCTGTGTAGGAATAATATATGAGGTCTGTGTGGGAATAATATATGAGGTCTGTGTGGGGGTAATATATGAGGTCTGAGTAGGAATAATATATGAGGTCTGTGTGGGGGTAATATATGAGGTCTGTGTGGGGGTAATATATGAGGTCTGTGTGGGGGTAATATATGAGGTCTGTGTGGGGGTAATATATGAGGTCTGTGTGTGTGTAATATATGAGGTCTGTGTGGGGGGTAATATATCAGGTTTGTGTGGGAATAATATATGAGGTCTGTGTGGGAGATATATATAAGGTCTGTGTAGGAATAATATATGAGGTCTGTGTGGGAGTAATATATGAGGTCTGTGTGGGGGTAATATATGAGGTCTGTGTGGGGGTAATATATGAGGTCTGTGTAGGGGTAATATATCAGGTTTGTGTGGGGGGTAACATATCAGGTTTGTGTGGGAATAATCTTAAAAACAATATAACACTATTTTGGAACCTTTTTTCGTATAGTTATCATATGATGTATCATAACCTGGAAAGTCAGCTGTACTGAAGGGTTTTCTTCATACCGTGATAGTCCTTATCTGAGTTTCAGCTCATAATGCATAAACACTTTGATATATAAGTTTTTGTTATGTGTATCTTACGTTGAGAGTTTTGCCCTGTACTGAACATTGCTGGAAATACTTTTTCATTTCTCAGCAAACTTCTTTGTTAGTATCAGTTTGGAATGACTTTATATATTCGTCATTCATTCACAAGGATGAAGTGAAATATACAAGTGTTCGTGTCCACCATGATATATGTTACCCATACTGATTCCTCTCTCTCTCTCTCTCTCTCTCTCTCTCTCTCTCTCTCTCTCTCTCTCTCTCTCTCTCTCTCTCTCTCTAAACAGACTTGATGGTATCAGTCTGTAAATATGTTATTTGGTTGACAGTCATTGTTTGAACCATAGCAGCCAGCTGCTCCATATCGTAGTCAGACCACAATATGGCAGGGAAGACGTTCATCTTCACTACTGGAGTCCACCATCAACTATATGACATGACTTACCGAAAATGGCGAGGAAGAGAAGCCAAGAACTCATCATGCAGAGGTGATCAGCACTCAAGGTATACTGATGACACCTGGCGACCTTAACGTGTTCTCAGGAGGAAGAAGTGATGATGATGATGTATGTATGTATGTATGTGTGGGACAACTGGTGTGAGTCCACTGCTAGACGTCCACACATGCCAGGGATCCCAACCTTCGTGTTTGCCTCAGCCGGTAACTGGCTCCGGCAGCCTAGCGTATCACCAGCTCTTATCATGCTGATTATGGTGGCCATGCAACCAGTCAGCATGATTCCATGTTGATACGCCTATCATGTGCCACTCTGTGTGCTTGGTAGAATAGAATAAAGTAGATTAGAATAGAACAGAACAAAATACAATAAGATAGCATTGGTCTACTTACTCATATTTTTGAAAAAAGTACGGAGCAGACTTTGGTCATGACATTATTAAATATGATTTTTGATTTACATTTGAGAAAGTAAATATAATGAGGTATTAGCAATATTTACATTTATTTCTTACAATAATTCATCTACATATACAAAACGCTGTTCTCAATAAGAGCGATAACTTAGTAAAAATACTTACATGATTACTTTCCATTAATGATTCAACTAATTTGGTCAAGATATGTGATAGATTGCATTATACTTATTTCGTAAACTAACGACATAATTATCTTTACGCAGATATAACAAATGATAATCATCACCCAAAACATCAGCATCACATTTTCTGTAAATTCGAGTTACCAAATTCATTTAGTTATCAAAATAAATATCAATCAAATGATCTTTTGACATTACTTCAACTACCTTTCTGAACCAACATGGATAGATAAGTGATATCTGGTGAATACCTCACATCAGACACACCTCAGTCATCACCATTACCTCACATCAGACACACCACAGTCATCATCATTACTTCACATCAGACACACCACAGTCATCATCATTACCTCACATCAGACACACCACAGTCATCATCATTACCTCACATCAGACACAGCTCAGTCATCACCATTACCTCACATCAGACACACCTCAGTCATCATCATTACTTCACATCAGACACACCACAGTCATCATCATTGCCTCACATCAGACACACCACAGTCATCATCATTACCTCACATCAGACACACCACAGTCATCATCATTACTTCACATCAGATACACCACGGTCATCATTACCTCACATCAGACACACCACAGTCATCACCATTACCTCACATCAGACACACCACAGTCATCATCATTACTTCACATCAGACACACCACAGTCATCATCATTGCCTCACATCAGACACACCTCAGTCATCATCATTGCCTCACATCAGACACACCACAGTCATCATCATTACCTCACATCAGAGACACCACAGTCATCATCATTACCTCACCTAAGACACACCACAGTCATCATCATTACCGCACATCAGACACATCTCAGCCTTCATCATTACCTCACATCAGACAAACCTCAGTCATCATCATTACCTCACATCAGACACACCACAGTCATCATCATTACCTCACATCAGACACACCACAGTCATCATCATTACCTCACATCAGACACACCACAGTCATCATCATTACCTCACATCAGACACACCACAGTCATCATCATTACCTCACATCAGACACACCACAGTCATCATCATTACCTCACATCAGACACACCACAGTCATCATCATTACCTCACATCAGACACACCACAGTCATCATCATTACCTCACATCAGACACACACATCAGACACAGCACGGTCATCATCATTACCTCACATCAGACACACCACAGTCATCATCATTACCTCACGTCAGACACAGCTCAGTCATCATCATTACCTCACATCAGACACACCACTGTCATCATCATTACCTCATATCAGACACACCACAGTCATCATCATTACCTCACATCAGACACACCACGGTCATCATCATTACCTCACATCAGACACACCACAGTCATCATCATTACCTCACATCAGACACAGCTCAGTCATCATCATTACCTCACATCAGACACACCACTGTCATCATCATTACCTCACATCAGACACACCACTGTCATCATCATTACCTCACATCAGACACGCCACAGTCATCATCATTACCTCACATCAGACACACCACAGTCATCATCATTACCTCACATCAGACACACCACAGTCATCATCATTACCTCACCTAAGACACACAACAGTCATCATCATTACCTCACCTAAGACACACAACAGTCATCATCATTACCTCACCTCAGACACACCACAGTCATCATCATTACCTCACATCAGACACACCACAGTCATCATCATTACCTCACCTCAGACACACCACAGTCATCATCATTACCTCACATCAGACACACCACAGTCATCATCATTACCTCACCTAAGACACACCACAGTCATCATCATTACCTCACCTCAGACACACCACAGTCATCATCATTACCTCACCTCAGACACAGCAGTCATCATCATTACCTCACCTCAGACACACCACAGTCATCATCATTACCTCACATCAGACACACCACAGTCATCATCATTACCTCATCTCAGACACACCACAGTCATCATCATTACCTCACATCAGACACACCACAGTCATCATCATTACCTCATCTCAGACACATCACAGTCATCATCATTACCTCACCTCAGACACACCACAGTCATCATCATTACCTCACCTAAGACACACCACAGTCATCATCATTACCTCACCTCAGACACACCACAGTCATCATCATTACCTCACATCAGACACACCTCAGTCATTATTATTACCTCACCTCAGACACACAACAGTTATCATCATTACCTCACCTAAGACACAGCACAGTCATCGTCATTACCTCATCTAAGATACACCAGTGTCATCATCATTACCTCACCTTGAACACACCACAGTCATCATCATTACCTCACATCAGACACACCTCAGTCATCATCATTACCTCACCTTAGACACCACAGTCGTCATCATTACCTCACATCAGACACACAACAGTCATCATCATTACCTCACCTCAGACACAGTACAGTCATCATCATTACCTCACCTAAGGCACACCACAGTCATCATCATTACCTCTCCTCAGACACACCACAGTCTACACACGTGTATGTATATACATGTGTATGTGGGTTGGTTGGGCCGTTCTTTCGGCTGTTTCCTTGCGCTACCTTGCTAACGCGGGAGACAGCGACAAAGCAAAATGAATAAATGAATAAATATATATACATATATATATATATATATATATATATATATATATATATATATATATATATATATATATATATATATATATATATATATATATATATATATATATATATATATATATATATATATATATATATATATATATATATATATATATATATATAGTGATGGGTGATTTGAATGCAAAGGTGAGTAATGTGGCAGTTGAGGGAATAATTGGTATACATGGTGTGTTCAGTTTTGTAAATGGAAATGGTGAAGAGCTTGTAGATTTATGTGCTGAAAAAGGACTGGTGATTGGGAATGCCTGGTTTAGAAAGCGAGATATACATAAGTATACGTATGTAAGTAGGAGAGATGGCCAGAGAGTGTTATTGGATTACGTGTTAATTGACAGGCGCGCGAAAGAGAGACTCTTGGATGTTAATGTGCTGAGAGGTGCAACTGGAGGGATGTCTGATCATCATCTTGTGGAGGCTAAGGTGAAGATTTGTATGTGTTTTCAGAAAAGAAGAGTGAATGTTGGGGTGAAGAGGGTGTTGAGAGTATGTGAGCTTGGGAAGGAGACTTGTGTGAGGAAGTACCAGGAGAGACTGAGTACAGAATGGAAAAGGGTGAGAAAAATGGAAGTAAGGGGAGTGGGGTAGGTATGGGATGTATTTAGGGAATCAGTGATGGATTGCGCAAAAGATGCTTGTGGCATGAGAAGCGTGGGAGGTTGGCTGATTAGAAAGAGTAGTGAGTGGTTGGATGAAGAAGTAAGATTATTAGTGAAAGAGAAGAGAGAGGCATTTGGACGATTTTTGCAGGGAAAAAATGCAATTGAGTGGGAGATGTATAAAAGAAAGAGACAGGAGGTCAAGAGAAAGGTGCAAGGGGTGAAAAAGAGGGCAAATGAGAGTTGGGTGAGAGAGTATCATTAAATTTTAGGGAGAATAAAAAGATGTTCTGGAAGGAGGTAAATAAAGTGCGTAAGACAAGGGAGAAAATGGGAACTTCAGTGAAGAGCGCAAATGGGGAGGTGATAACAAGTAGTGGTGATGTCAGAAGGAGATGGAGTGAGTATTTTGAAGGTTTGTTGAATGTGTTTGATGATAGAGTGGCAGATGTAGGGTGTTTTGGTCGAAGTGGTGTGCAAAGTGAGAGGGTTAGGGAAAATGATTTGGTAAACAGGGAAAAGGTAGTAAAAGCTTTGCGGAAGATGAAAGCCGGCAAGGCAGCAGGTTTGGATGGTACTGCAGTGGAATTTATTAAAAAAGGGGGTGACTGTATTGTTGATTGGTTGGTAAGGTTATTTAATATATGTATGATTCATGGTGAGGTGCCTGAGGATTGGCGGAATGCGTACATAGTGTCATTGTACAAATGCAAAGGGGATAAGAGTGAGTGCTCAAATTACAGAGGTATAAGTTTGTTGAGTATTCCTAGTAAATTATATGGGAGGGTATTGATTGAGAGGGTGAAGGCATGTACAGAGCATCAGATTGGGGAAGAGCAGTGTGGTTTCAGAAGTGGTAGAGGATGTGTGGATCAGGTGTTTGCTTTGAAGAATGTATGTGAGAAATACTTAGAAAAGCAAATGGATTTGTATGTAGCATTTACGGATCTGGAGAAGGCATATGATAGAGTTGATAGAGATGCTCTGTGGAAGGTATTAAGAATATATGGTGTGGGAGGCAAGTTGTTAGAAGCAGTGAAACGTTTTTGTCGAGGATGTAAGGCATGTGTACGTGTAAGAAGAGAGGAAAGTGATTGGTTCTCAGTGAATGTAGGTTTTGCGGCAGGGGTGTGTGATCTCTCCATGGTTGTTTAATTTGTTTATGGATGGGGTTGTTAGGGAGGTGAATGCAAGAGTTTTGGAAAGAGGGGCAAGTATGAAGTCTGTTGTGGATCAGAGAGCTTGGGAAGTAAGTCAGTTGTTGGTCGCTGATGATACAGCGCTGGTGGCTGATTCATGTGAGAAACTGCAGAAGCTGGTGACTGAGTTTGGTAAAGTGTGTGAAAGAAGAAAGTTAAGAGTAAATGTGAATAAGAGCAAGGTTATTAGGTACAGTAGGGTTGAGGGTCAAGTCAATTGGGAGGTGAGTTTGAATGGAGAAAAACTGGAGGAAGTGAAGTGTTTTAGATATCTGGGAGTGGATCTGGCAGCGGATGGAAACATGGAAGCGGAAGTGGATCATAGGGTGGGGGAGGGGGCGAAAATCCTGGGAGCCTTGAAGAATGTGTGGAAGTCGAGAACATTATCTCGGAAAGCAAAAATGGGTATGTTTGAAGGAATAGTGGTTTCAACAATGTTTTATGGTTGCGAGGCGTGGGCTATGGATAGAGTTGTGCGCAGGAGGATGGATGTGCTGGAAATGAGATGTTTGAGGACAATGTGTGGTGTGAGGTGGTTTGATCGATTAAGTAACGTAAGGGTAAGAGAGATGTGTGGAAATAAAAAGAGCGTGGTTGAGAGAGCAGAAGAGGGTGTTTTGAAATGGTTTGGGCACATGGAGAGAATGAGTGAGGAAAGATTGACCAAGAGGATATATGTGTCGGAGGTGGAGGGAACGAGGAGAAGAGGGAGACCAAATTGGAGGTGGAAAGATGGAGTGAAAAAGATTTTGTGTGATCGGGGACTGAACATGCAGGAGGGTGAAAGGAGGGCAAGGAATAGAGTGAATTGGAGCGATGTGGTATACCGGGGTTGACGTGCTGTCAGTGGATTGAATCAAGGCATGTGAAGCGTCTGGGGTAAACCATGGAAAGCTGTGTAGGTATGTATATTTGCGTGTGTGGACGTATGTATATACATGTGTATGGGGGTGGGTTGGGCCATTTCTTTCGTCTGTTTCCTTGCGCTACCTCGCAAACGCGGGAGACAGCGACAAAGCAAAAAAAAAAAAAAAATATATATATATATATATATATATATATATATATATATATATATATATATATATATATATCATACAAAGCTCCAACAGCCAGGATCGAACCTGGGACCCCTTGTGCAAGAGGCCTCTTGCACAAGGGGTCCCAGGTTCGATCCTGGCTGTTGGAGCTTTGTATGATATATATATATATATATATATATATATATATATATATATATATATATATATATATATATATATATATATATATATATATATATATATATATATATATATATATATATTGTTGAATGTGTTTGATGATAGTGGCAGATATAGGGTGTTTTGGTCGAGGTGGTGTGCAAAGTGAGAGGGTTAGGGAAAATGATTTGGTAAACAGAGAAGAGGTAGTGAAAGCTTTGCGGAAGATGAAAGCCGGCAAGGCAGCAGGTTTGGATGGTATTGCAGTGGAATTTATTAAAAAAGGGGGTGACTGTATTGTTGACTGGTTGGTAAGGTTATTTAATGTATGTATGACTCATGGTGAGGTGCCTGAGGATTGGCGGAATGCGTGCATAGTGCCATTGTACAAAGGCAAAGGGGATAAGAGTGAGTGCTCAAATTACAGAGGTATAAGTTTGTTGAGTATTCCTGGTAAATTATATGGGAGGGTATTGATTGAGAGGGTGAAGGCATGTACAGAGCATCAGACTGGGGAAGAGCAGTGTGGTTTCAGAAGTGGTAGAGGATGTGTGGATCAGGTGTTTGCTTTGAAGAATGTATGTGAGAAATACTTAGAAAAGCAAATGGATTTGTATGTAGCATTTATGGATCTGGAGAAGGCATATGAAAGAGTTGATAGAGATGCTCTGTGGAAGGTATTAAGAATATATGGTGTGGGAGGCAAGTTGTTAGAAGCAGTGAAAAGTTTTTATCGAGGATGTAAGGCATGTGTACGTGTAGGAAGAGGGGAAAGTGATTGGTTCTCAGTGAATGTAGGTTTGCGGCAGGGGTGTGTGATGTCTCCATGGTTGTTTAATTTGTTTATGTATGGTGTTGTTAGGGAGGTGAATGCAAGAGTTTTGGAAAGAGGGGCAAGTATGAAGTCTGTTGTGGATGAGAGAGCTTGGGAAGTGAGTCAGTTGTTGTTCGCTGATGATACAGCGCTGGTGGCTGATTCATGTGAGAAACTGCAGAAGCTGGTGACTGAGTTTGGTAAAGTGTGTGAAAGAAGAAAGTTAAGAGTAAATGTGAATAAGAGCAAGGTTATTAGGTACAGTAGGGTTGAGGGTCAAGTCAATTGGGAGGTGAGTTTGAATGGAGAAAAACTGGAGGAAGTGAAGTGTTTTAGATATCTGGGAGTGGATCTGGCAGCGGATGGAACCATGGAAGCGGAAGTGGATCATAGGGTGAGGGAGGGGCGAAAACTCTGGGAGCCTTGAAGAATGTGTGGAAGTCGAGAACATTATCTCGGAAAGCAAAAATGGGTATGTTTCAAGGAATAGTGGTTCCAACAATGTTTTATGGTTGCGAGGCGTGGACTATGGATAGAGTTGTGCGCAGGAAGATGGATCTGCTGGAAATGAGATGTTTTAGGACAATGTGTGGTGTGAGGTGGTTTGATCGAGTAAGTAACGTAAGGGTAAGAGAGATGTGTGGAAATAAAAAGAGCGTGGTTGAGAGAGCAGAAGAGGGTGTTTTGAAATGGTTTGGTCACATGGAGAGAATGAGTGAGGAAAGATTGACCAAGAGGATATACGTGTCGGAGGTGGAGGGAACGAGGAGAAGAGGGAGACCAAATTGGAGGTGGAAAGATGGAGTGAAAAAGATTTTGTGTGATCGGGGCCTGAACATGCAGGAGGGTGAAAGGAGGGCAAGGAATAGAGTGAATTGGATCGATGTGGTATACCGGGGTTGACGTGCTGTCAGTGGATTGAATCAAGGCATGTGAAGCGTCTGGGGTAAACCATGGAAAGCTGTGTAGGTATGTATATTTGCGTGTGTGGACGTATGTATATACATGTGTATGGGGGTGGGTTGGGCCATTTTTTTCGTCTGTTTCCTTGCGCTACCTCGCAAACGCGGGAGACAGCGACAAAGCAAAAAAAAAAATATATATATATATATATATCCATGAGGATAGGGGAGAAAGAATACTTCCCACGTATTCCCTGCGTGTCGTAGAAGGCGACTAAAAGGGAAGGGAGCGAGGGAGTGGAAATCCTCCCATCTCATTTTTTTTTTAATTTTCCAGAAGAAGGAACAGAGAAGGGGGCCAGGTGAGGATATTCCCTCAAAGGCCCAGTCCTCTGTTCTTAACGCTACCTCGCTAATGCGGGAAATGGCGAATAGTATGAAAGAAAGAAAGATATATATATATATATATATATATATATATATATATATATATATATATATATATGTATGTATATATAGATATATATAGATAGATATGAGATGCTCTGTGGAAGGTGTTAAGAATATATGGTGTGGGAGGCAATTTGTTAGAAGCAGTGAAAAGTTTTTATCGAGGATGTAAGGCAGATGTACGTGTAGGAAGTGGGGAAAGTGATTGATTCTCAGTGAATGTAGGTTTGCGGCAGGGGTGTGTGATGTCCCCATGGTTGTTTAATTTGTTTATGGATGGGGTTGTTGGAGAGGTGAATGCAAGAGTTTTGGAAAGAGGGGCAAGTATGCAGTCTGTTGTGGATGAGAGAGCTTGGGAAGTGAGTCAGTTGTTGTTCGCTTATGATACAGCGCTGGTGGCTGATTCATGTGAGAAACTGCAGAAGCTGGTGACTGAGTTTGGCAAAGTGTTTGAAAGAAGAAAGTTGAGAGTAAATATGAATAAGAACAAGGTTAGTATGGTTGAGGGTCAAGTCAATTGGGAGGTAAGTTTGAATGGAGAAAAACTGGAGGAAGTGAAGTGTTTTAGAGATCTGGGATTGGATTTGGCAGCGGATGGAACCATGGAAGCAGAAGTGAATCATAGGGTGGGGGAGGGGGCGAAAATCCTGGGAGCGTTGAAGAATGTGTGGATGTCGAAAACATTATCTCGGAAAGCAAAAATGGGTATGTTTGAAGGAATATTGGTTCAAACAATGTTGTATGGTTGCGAGGCGTGGGCTATGGATAGAGTTGTGCGGAGGACGGTGGATGTGCTGGAAATGGGATGTTTCAGGACAATATGTGGTGCGAGGTGGTTTGATCGAGTAAGTTATAATAGGGTAAGAGAGATGTGTGGTAATAAAAAGAGTGTGGTTGAGAGAGCAGAAGAGGGTGTTCTGAAATGGTTTGGTCACATGGAGAGAATGAGTGGGGAAAGATTGACCAAGAGGATATATGTGTCAGAGGTGGAGGGAAAAAGGAGAAGTGGGAGACCGAATTGGAGGTGGAAAGATGGAGTGAAAAAGATTTTGAGTGATCGGGGCCTAAACATGCAGGAGGGTGAAAGGCGTGCGAGGAATAGAGTGAATTGGAACGATATGGTATACCGAGATCGATGTGCTGTCAATGGATTGAACCAGGGCATGTGAAGCATCTGGGGTAAACCATGGAAAGTTCTGTTGGGCCTGGATGTGGAAAGGGAGCTGTGGTTTCGGTGCATTATCACATGACAGCTAGAGAGTGAGTGTGAACGAATCGGGCCTTTATTGTCTTCCTAGCGCTACCTCGCACACATGCGGGGGGAGGGGGTTGTTATTTCATGTGTGGCGGGGTGGCGATGGGAATGAATAAAGACAGACAGTATGAATTATGTACATGTGTATGTATGTATATGTTAGTGTGTGTATGTATATGTATACGTTGAGATGTATAGGTATGTATATTTGCGTGTGTGGACGTGTGTGCATATACATGTGTACGTGGGTAGGTTGGGCTATTCTTTCGTCTGTTTCTTGCGCTACCTCGCTAACGCGGGAGACAGCGACAAATCAAATAATAATTATATAGTATATTTATATTATTATTATTATCATTATATATATATATATATATATATATATATATATATATATATATATATATATATATATATATATATATATATATATTGGAAAGCATCACAATTTTGCGTGTGATCGAGAATATTCCCATGAGTCCACGGGAAAAATGAAACATGATAAGTTCCCAAGTGCACTTTCGTGTAATAATCACATCATCAAGGGAAACAAAAGAGAGAAATATAAGTCAGTTTATATACAACGAAGAGACGTAGCTAGGATGCAACTTGGTAAACACAGACAACGAGCGTATGATAAACTTATCATTTTACAAATGTTATCAACATTGAAGTTATCTGATGTTATTGTTAGTGATGGTCTATACAAATCAGATAACTGAATTGTTCATAGATTTTTAAAATGATAAATTTATTATATGCTCATTGTCTTGGGCAATCGCATGTTTACCAAATGACGTCGTAGCTACGTCTCTTCGATGTATATCAACTAACTATCATATTTCTCTCTTGTGTCTCCCATGATGATGTGATCATAACACGAAAGTGCATTTGCGACCCATTCGTGTTTCATTTTTTCCGTGAAATCATAGGAATATATATACATATTTATTTTATTTATTTATTCATTTATTTTGCTTTGTCGCTGTCTCCCGCGTTAGCGAGGTAGCGCAAGGAAACAGACGAAAGAATGGCCCAACCCACCCACATACACATGTATATACATACACGTCCCCACACGCAAATATACATACCTATACATCTCAAAGTAAACATTTATATATATATATATATATATATATATATATATATATATATATATATATATATATATATATATATATATATATATTTATATTTATTTTGCTTTGTCGCTGTCTCCCGCGTTTGCGAGGTAACGCAAGGAAACAGACGAAAGAAATGGCCCAACCCACCCCCATACATATGTATATACATACACGTCCACACACGCAAATATACATACCTATACATCTCAACGTACACATATATATAAACACACAGACACATACATATATACCCATGCACAAAATTCACACTGTCTGCCTTTATTCATTCCCATCGCCACCTCGCCACACATGGAATACCATCCCCCTTCCCACTCATGTGTGCGAGGTAGCGCTAGGAAAAGACAACGAAGGCCCCATTCGTTCCTACTCAGTCTCTAGCTGTCATGCAATAATGCCCGAAATCACAGCTCCCTTTCCACATCCAGGCCCTAAAGAACTTTCCATGGTTTACCCAAGACGCTTCACATGCCCTGATTCAATCCATTGACAGCACGTCGACCCAGGTACACCACATCGATCCAATTCACTCTATTCCTTGCCCGCCTTTCACCCTCCTGCATGTTCAGGCCCCGATCAATCAAAATCTTTTTCACTCCATCTTTCCACCTTCAATTTGGTCTCCCACCTCTCCTCGTTCCCTCTACCTCCGACACATATATCCTATTGGTCAATCTTTCCTCACTCATTCTCTCCATTTGCCCAAAAATTTCAAAACACCCTCCTCTGCTCTCTCAACCACGCTCTTCTTATTTCCACACATCTCTCTTACCCTTATATGACTTACTCGATCAAACCACCTCACACCACATATTGTCCTCAAACATGTCATTTCCAGCACATCCACCCTCCTGCGCACAACTCTATCCATAGCCCACGCCTCGCAACCATACAACATTGTTGGAACCACGATTCCTTCAAACATGCCCATTTTTGCTTTCCGAGATAATGTTCTCGACTTCCACACATTCTTCAAGGCTTCCAGGATTTTCGCTCCCTCCCCTAACCTATGATTCACTTCCGCATCCATGGTTCCATCCGCTGCCAGATCCACTCCCAGATATCTAAAACACTTTACTTCCTCCAGTTTTTCTCCATTCAAACTTACCTCCCAATTGACTTGACCCTCAACCCTACTGTACCTAATAACCTTCCTCTTATTCACATTTACTCTTAACTTTCTTCTTTCACACACTTTACCAAACTCAGTCACCAGCTTCTACAGTTTCTCACATGAATCAGACAACAGCGCTGTATCATCAGCGAACAACAACTGACTCACTTCCCAAGCTCTCTCATCCACAACAGACTGCATACTTGCCCCTCTCTCCAAAACTCTTGCATTCACCTCCCTAAGAACCCCAAACATAAACAAATCAAACAACCATGGAGACATCACACACCCCTGCCACAAACCTACATTCACTTAAAATCAATCACTCTCCTCTCTTCCTACACGTACACATGCCTTACATCCTCGATAAAAACTTTTCACTTCTTCTAACAACTTACCTCCCAACCATATATTCTTAGTACCTTCCACAGAGCATCTCTATCAACTCTATCATATGCCTTTTCCAGATCCATAAATGCTACATACAAATCCATTTGCTTTTCTAAGTATTTCTCACATACATTCTTCAAAGCAAACACCTGATCCAAACATCCTCTACCACTTCTGGTAGAGAGAGAGAGAGAGAGAGAGAGAGAGAGAGAGAGAGAGAGAGAGAGAGAGAGAGAGAGAGAGAGAGAGAGAGAGAGAGAGAGAGAGAGAGAGAGAGAGAGAGAGAGAGAGAGAGAGCTGAAACCACACTGCTCTTCCCCAGTCTGATGCTCTATACATGCCTTCACACTCTCAATCAATACCATCCCATATAATTTACTAGGAATACTCAACAAACTTATACCTCTGTAATTTGAGCACGCACTCTTATCCTCTTTGCCTTTATACAACGGCACTATACAAGCATTCTGCCAATCCTCAGGCACTTCACCATGAGTCATACATACATCAAATAACCTTACTAACCAGTCAACAATACAGTCACCCACTTTTTTAATAGATTCCACTGCAATACCATCAAAACCTGCTGCCTTGCCGGCTTCCATCTTCCGCAAAGCTTTTGCTACCTCTTCTCTGTTAACCAGATCCTTTCCCCTAACCCTCTCAATTTGCACACCACCTCGACCAAAACACCCTATATCTACCACTCTATCATCAAACACATTCAACAAACCTTCAAAATACTCACTCCATCTCCTTCTCACATCACCACTACTTGCTATCACCTTCCCATTAGCCCCCTTCACTGAAGCTCCCATTTGCTCCCTTGTCTTACGCACTTTATTTACCTCCTTCCAAAACATCTTTTTATTCCCCCTAAATTTCAAAGATACTCTCTCACTCCATCTCTCATTTGCCCTCTTTTTCACCTCTTGCACCTTTCTCTTGAACTCCTGTCTCTTTCTTTTATACATCCTCCACTCATTTGCATTTTTGCCCTGCAAAAATCGTCCAAATGCCTCTTCTCTTCTCTTTCACTAATAATCTTACTTCTTCATCCCACCACTCACTACCCATTCTAATCAACCCACCTCCCACGCTTCTCACGCCACAAGCATCTTTTGCGCAAGCCATCACTGCTTCACTAAATGCATCCCATTCCTAACCCACTCCTCTTACTTCCTTTGTTATCACCTTTTCCCATTCTGTACTCAGTCTCTCCTGGTACTTCCTCACACAAGTCTCCTTCCCAAGCTCACTTACTCTCACCACCCTCTTCCCCCCAACATTCTCTCTTCTTTTCTGAAAACTGATACAAATCTTCACCTTCGCCTCCACAAGATAATGATCACACATCCCTCCAGTTGCACCTTTCAGCACATTAATATACAAAAGTCTCTCTTTCGCGCGCCTGTCAATTAACACATAATCCAATAACGCTCTCTGGCCATCTCTCTTACTTACATACGTATATTTACGTATATGTATATATTTATATATATATATATATATATATATATATATATATATATATATATATATATATATATATATATATATATATATATATATATATATATATTCCCTGGGGATAGGGGAGAACGAATACTTCCCACGTATTCCCATATATACATATATATATATATATATATATATATATATATATATATATATATATATATATATATAATATATATATATATATATATATATATATATATATATATATATATATATATATATATATGCCCCACCCTATGATCCCCTTCCGCTTCCATGGTTCCATCCGCTGCCAGATCCACTCCCAGATATCTAAAACACTTCACTTCCTCCAGTTTTTCTCCATTCAAACTCACCTCCCAATTGAATTGACCCTCCACCCTACTGTACCTAATAACCTTGCACTTATTCACATTTACTCTTAACTTTCTTCTTTCACACACTTTACCAAACTCAGTCACCAGCTTCTGCAGTTTCTCACATGAATCAGCCACCAGCGCTGTATCATCAGCGAACAACAACTGACTCACTTCCCAAGCTCTCTCATCCACAACAGACTTCATACTTGCCCCTCTTTCCAAAACTCTTGCATTCACCTCCCTAACAACCCCATACATAAACAAATTAAACAACCATGGAGACATCACACACCCCTGCCGCAAACCTACATTCACTGAGAACCAATCACTTTCCTCTCTTCCTACACGTACACATGCCTTACATCCTCGATAAAAACTTTTCACTGCTTCTAACAACTTGCCTCCCACACCATATATTCTTAATACCTTCCACAGAGCATCTCTATCAACTCTATCATATGCCTTCTCCAGATCCATAAATGCTACATACAAATCCATTTGCTTTTCTAAGTATTTCTCACATACATTCTTCAAAGCAAACACCTGATTCACACATCCTCTACCACTTCTGAAACCACACTGCTCTTCCCCAATCTGATGCTCTGTACATGCCTTCACCCTCTCAATCAATACCCTCCCATATAATTTGCCAGGAATACTCAACAAACTTATACCTCTGTAATTTGAGCACTCACTCTTATCCCCTTTGCCTTTGTATAATGGCACTATGCACGCATTCCGCCAATCCTCAGGCACCTCACCATGAGTCATACATACATTGAATAACATTACCAACCAGTCAACAATACAGTCACCCCCTTTTTTAATAAATTCCTCTGCAATACCATCCAAAACCTGCTGCCTTGCCGGCTTTCATCTTCCGCAAAGCTTTTACTACCTCTTCTCTGTTTACCAGATCATTTCCACTAACCCTCTCACTTTGCACACCACCTCGACCAAAACACCCTATATCTGCCACTCTATAATCTAACAAATTCAACAAACCTTCAGAATACTCACTCCATATCCTTCTCACATCACCACTACTTGTTGTCACCTCCCCATTAGCCCCTTCACTGAAGTTCCCATTTGTTCCCTCGTATTACGCACTTTATTTACCTCCTTCCAAAACATCTTTTTATTCTCTCTAAAATTTAATGATACTCTCTCAACCTAACTCTCATTTGCCCTCTTTTTCACCTCTTGCGTATTTCTCGACCTCCTGCCTCTTTCTTTTATACATCTCCCTCTCATTGGCATTATTTCCCTGCAAAAATTGTCCAAATTCCTCTCTCTTCTCTTTCACTAATGATATTACTTCTTCATCCCACCAGTCACTCTCCTTTCTAATCAACCAACCTCCCACGCTTCTCATGCCACAAGCATCTTTTGTGCAAGCCATCACTGCTTCCCTAAATACATCCCATTCCTTCTTCACTCCCCTTACCTCCTTTGTTCTTGCCTTTTTCTATTCTGTATTCAGTCTCTCATGGTATTTCCTCACACAAATCTCCTTCCGAAGCTCACTTACTCTCACCACTCTTTTCACCCCCAACATTCTCTCTTCTTTTCTGAAAACCTCTACAAATCTTCACCTTCGCCTCCACAAGATAATGATCAGACATCCCTCCAGTTGCACCTCTCAGTACATTAACATCCAAAAGTCTCTCTTTCGTGCGCCTATCAATTAACACGTAATACAATAACGCTCTCTGGCCATCTCTCCTACTTACATACGTATACTTATGCATATCTCTCTTTCTTAAACCAGGTATTCCCAATCACCAGTCCTTTTTCAGCACATAAATCTACAAGCTCTTCACCATTTCCAGTTACAACACTAAACACCCCATGTACACCAATTATTCCCTCAACTGCCACAATACTCACCTTTGCATTCAAATCACCCATCACTGTAACCCCGTGTCGTTCATCAAAGCTACTAACGCACTCATTCAACTGCTCCCAAAACACTTGCCTCTCATGATCTTTCTTCTCATGCCCAGGTGCATATGCACCAATAATCACCCATCTCTCTCCATCCACTTTCAGTTTTACCCATATCAATCTAGAGTTTACTTTCTTACACTGTATCACATACTCCCACCACTCCTGATTCAGGAGTAGTGCTACTCCTTCCCTTGCTCTTGTCCTCTCACTAACCCCTGACTTTACTCCCAAGATATTCCCAAACCACTCTTCCCCTTTACCCTTGAGCTTCGTTTCACTCAGAGCCAAAACATCCAGGTTTCTTTCCTCAAACATACTACCTATCTCTCCTTTTTTCTCATCTTGGTTATATCCACACACATTTAAACACCCCAATGTTAACCTTCGTGGAGGATGAACACTCCCTGCGAGACTCTTCTTCTGTTTCCCCTTTTAGAATGTCAAAATACAAGGAAGTGAGTGTTTCTAACCCCCCCCCCTCACATCCCCTTTAGTCGCCTTCTACGACACGTGAGGAATGCGTGGGAAGTATATTCATCAAATAACCAAAGGCAAACTGTGTTTGACGTATGTACTAATTTCAGTTGAAAGGAAACACATTTCTAAAATCCATACTTTACTTGTGTTTGCATTTTTTCATACGATTCTGAGCCCAGTTATTTTCAAGCTCAAGCTCCCGTTCTTTAGTTTGATGAGCAAGGTAAGTAATTTGGTGGTTTTGCTTCTGCTTCTGTGTTGGTGAACCTTCCCTCTTTTTGCTGAATCCTTCTCCTCAGACAAAGCCTTTGCCATCCATTCATCACGTGTAAGCAAAACATCATCAGCACTAACATTTATGATGTTGAGGACTTCACCTTTCCCTCGCCGCTTACCAGCAAGTCTAAGCATTGCCTCTTCATCAATAGCACAGTGGCTTTCCAAAGAGATCTCACTGCTTTGTTGTGACTGAAATACTTCCTGCATTTGTACAGCAGGATATTGCTGGGGATTATTTAGAGTGCTCTCAGAAAATGCAGCAGGTTCTTCAAGTACATTCTTGTGTTCTGTAACAATCTGTGTCGCTGGAGGTATCCTACTAGTGAGCTCTACTTCGAGTACATTGACAATTTTCTCAGAAAACTAATTAGTCGTACTAATATGGGATGGGGATTCTGACAGTGAAAAGAAATCTGGGGATTGTGCAGTGTCTTCGTCATCATCAGAATAATTTTCATCAACATGAGTTACACCCTCTGTCACTGGTTTAGTCTTGGGAGGCTTCTGGGCTGGTACTGACCTTTTAGTAAGGATGTGAGGTACAAGAGAACGTTTTGCTTCCTTAACATATACTTGTTTGGGTTCAGGAAGCAAAGAGATGAGACCTGTTCCTGTTGAAGATGGTTTCAGCTTCTTGCGATCATGCATCTGTTCCTCTTCATCCTCATCCTCATCTGCAAATATATATATATATATATATATATATCCTCAAGCACCTCACCATGAGTCATACATACATTAAATAACCTTACCAACCAGTCAATACAGTCACCCACTTTTTTAATAAAATCCACTGCAATACCATCCAATCCTGCTGCCTTGCCGGCTTTCATCTTCCGCAAAAATTTTACTACCTCTTCTCTGTTTACCAAATCATTTTCCCTAACGCTCTAACTTTGCACACCACCTCGACCAAAACACCCTATATCTGCCACTCTATCATCAAACACATTCAACAAACCTTCAAAATACTCACTCCATCTCCTTCTCATATCACCACTACTTGTTATCACCTCCCCATTTGCGCCCTTCACTGAAGTTCCCATTTGCTCCCTTATCTTACGCACTTTATTTACCTCCTTCCAGAACATCTTTTTATTCTCCCTAAAATTTAATGATACTTCTGAGGATTGGCGGAATGCGTGCATAGTGCCATTGTACAAAGGCAAAGGGGATAAGAGTGAGTGCTCAAATTACAGAGGTATAAGTTTGTTGAGTATTCCTGGTAAATTATATGGGCGGGTATTGATTGAGAGGGTGAAGGCATGTACAAAGCATCAGATTGGGGAAGAGCAGTGTGGTTTCAGAAGTGGTAGAGGATGTGTGTTTCCTTTGAAGAATGTATGTGAGAAATACTTAGAAGAGCAAATGGATTTGTATGTAGCATTTATGGATCTGGAGAAGGCATATGATAGAGTTGATAGAGATGCTCTGTGGAAGATATTAAAAATATAAGGTGTGGCAGACAAGTTGTTAGAAGCAGTGAAAAGTTTTTGTCGAGGATGTAAGGCATGTGTACGTGTAGGAAGAGAGGAAAGTGATTGGTTCTCAGTGAATGTAGGTTTGCGGCAGGGGTGTGTGATGTCTCCATGGTTGTTTAATTTGTTTATGGATGGGGTTGTTAGGGAGGTGAATGCAAGAGTTTTGGAAAGAGGGGCAAGTATGAAGTCTGGTGGGGATGAGAGAGCTTAGGAAGTGAGTCAGTTGTTGTTCGCTGATGATACAGCGCTGGTGGCTGATTCATGTGAGAAACTGCAGAAGCAGGTGACTGAGTTTCGTAAAGTGTGTGAAAGAAGAAAGTTAAGAGTAAATGTGAATAAGAGCAAGGTAATTAGGTACAGTAGGGTTGAGGGTCAAGTCAATTGGGAGGTAAGTTTGAATGGAGAAAAACTGGAGGAAGTAAAGTGTTTTAGATATCTGGGAGTGGATCTGGCAGCGGATGGAACCGTGGAAGCGGAAGTGGATCATAGGGTGGGGGAGGGGGCGAAAATCCTGGGAGCCTTGAAGAATGTGTGGAAGCAAAAATGGGTATGTTTGAAGGAATAGTAGTTCCAACAATGTTGTATGGTTGTGAGGCGTGTGCTATGGATAGAGTTGTGCGCAGGAGGATGGATGTGATGGAAATGAGATGTTTGAGGACAATGTGTGGTGTGAGGTGACTTGATCGAGTAAGTAACGTAAGGGTAAGAGAGATGTGTGGAAATAAAAAGAGCGTGGTTGAGAGAGCAGAAGAGGGTGTTTTGAAATGGTTTGGGCAAATGGAGAGAATGAGTGAGGAAAGATTGACCAAGAGGATATATATGTCGGAGGTGGAGGGAACGAGGAGAAGTGGGAGAGCAAACTGGAGGTGGAAAGATGGAGTGAAAAAGATTTTGTGTGATCGGGGCCTGAACATGCAGGAGGGTGAAAGGAGGGCAAGGAATAAAGTGAATTGGAGCGATGTGGTATACCGGGGTTGACGTGCTGTCAGTGGATTGAATCAGGGCATGTGAAGCGTCTGGGGTAAACCATGGAAAGCTGTGTAGGTATGTATATTTGCGTGTGTGGACGTATGTATATACATGTGTATGGGGGTGGGTTGGGCCTTTTCTTTCGTCTGTTTCCTTGCGCTGCCTCGCAAACGCGGGAGAGAGCAACAAAGCAAAAAAAAAAAAAGAAAAAAAAAAAAAAAAAAATATATATATATATATATATATATATATATATATATATATATATATATATATATATATATATATATATATACATGGTTCTGGAAGGAGGTAAATAAAGTGCGTAAGACAGGGGAGCAAATGGGAACCATGGAAGCGGAAGTGGATCATAGGGTGGGGGAGGGGGCGAAAATTCTGGGGGCCTTGAAGAATGTGTGGAAGTCGAGAACATTATCTCGGAAAGCAAAAATGGGTATGTTTCAAGGAATAGTGGTTCCAACAATGTTGTATGGTTGCGAGGCGTGGGCTATGGATAGAGTTGTGCGCAGGAGGATGGATGTGCTGGAAATGAAATGTTTGAGGACAATGTGTGGTGTGAGGTGGTTTGATCGAGTGAGTAACGTAAGGGTAAGAGAGATGTGTGGAAATAAAAGGAGTGTGGTTGAGAGAGCAGAAGAGGGTGTTTTGAAGTGGTTTGGGCACATGGAGAGAATGAGTGAGGAAAGATTGACCAAGAGGATATATATGTCGGAGGTGGAGGGAACGAGGAGAAGTGGGAGAGCATATTGGAGGTGGAAAGATGGAGTGAAAAAGATTTTGTGTGATCGGGGCCTGAACATGCAGGAGGGTGAAAGGAGGGCAAGGAATAGAGTGAATTGGAGCGATGTGGTATACCGGGGTTGACGTGCTGTCAGTGGATTGAATCAAGGCATGTGAAGCGTCTGGGGTAAGCCATGGAAAGCTGTGTAGGTATGTATATTTGCGTGTGTGGACGTATGTATATACATGTGTATGGGGGGGGGGGTTGGGCCATTTCTTTCGTCTGTTTCCTTGCGCTACCTCGCAAACGCGGGAGACAGCGACAAAGTATAAAAAAAAAAAAAATAAAATATATATATATATATATATATATATATATATATATATATTTGTATGTATAATAGGATAAGAGTGAGTGCTCAAATTACAGAGTTATAAGTTTGTTGAGTGTTCCTGGTAAATTATAGGGAAAGATATTGATTGAGAAGTTGAACGCATGTACAGAGCATCAGATTGGGGAAGAGCAGTGTGGTTTCAGATGTGGTAGAGGATGTGTGGATCAAATGTTTGCTTTGAAGAATGTATGTGAGAAATATTTAGAAAAGCAAATGGATTTGTATGTAGCATATATGGATCTGGAGAAGGCATATGATAGAGTTGATAGAGATGCTCTGTGGAAGGTGTTAAGAATATATGGTGTGGGAGGCAAGTTGTTAAAAGCAGTGAAACGTTCTTATCGGGGATGTAAGACACGTTTACGTGCAGGAAGAGAGGAAAATAATTGGTTCTCAGTGAATGTAGGTTTCCGGCAGGTGTGTGTGATGTCTCCATGGTTGTTTGATTTGTTTATTGATGGGGTTGTTAGGGAGGTGAATGCAAGAGTTTTGGAAAGAGGGGCAAGTATGCAGTCTGTTATGGATGAGAGAGCTTGGGAAGTAAGTCAGTTGTTATTCGCTGATGATACAGCGCTGGTGGGTGATTCGTGTGAGAAACTGCAGAAGCTGACGAATGAGTTTGGAAAGGTGCGTGAAAGAAGAAGGTTAAGAGTAAATGTGAATAAGAGCAAGGTTATTAGGTACAGTAGGGCTGAGAGTCAAGTCAATTGGCAGGTAAGTTTGAATGGAGAAAAACTGGAGGAAATAAAGTGTTTTAGATGTCTGGGAGTGGATCTGGCAGCGGATAGAACCATGGAAGCGGAAGCAAATCATAGGGTGGGGGAGGGGGCGAAAATTCTGGGAGCGTTGAAGAATGTTTGGAAGTCGAGAACATTATCTCGGAAAGCAAAAATGGGTATGTTTGAAGGAATAGTGGTTCCAACAATGTTGTCTGGCTGCGAGGCGTGGGCTATGGATAGAATTGTGCGCAGAAGGGTGGATGTGCTGGAAATGGGATGTTTGAGGACAATATATGATGTGAGGTGGTTTGATCGAGTAAGTCATATAAGGGTAAGAGAGATGTGTGGAAATAAAAAGAGTATGGTTGAGAGAGCAGAAGAGGGTGTTTTAAAATGGTTTGGTCACATGGAGAGAATGAGTGAGGAGAGACTGACCAAGAGGATATATATGTCAGAGGTGGAGGGAACGAGGAGAAGTGGGAGACCAAATTGGAGGTGGAAAGATGGAGTGAAAAAGATTTTGAGTGATCGGGGCCTGAACAAGCAGGAGGGTAAAAGGCGTGCAAGGAATAGAGTGAATTGGAACGATGTGGTATACCGGGGTCGACGTACTGTCAATGGATTGAACCAGGGCATGTGAAGCGTCTGGGGTAAACCATGGAATGTTCTGTGGGGCCTGGACGTGGAGAGGTAGCTGTGGTTTCGGTGCATTATTACATGAAAACTAGAGACAAAGTGTGAACGAATGGAGCCTTTATTGTCTTTTCCTAGCGTTACCTCGCACACATGAGGGGGAGGGGGATGTTTTTCCATGTGTGGTGGGGTGGCGATAGGAATGAATAAAGGCAGACAGTGTGAATTATATACATGTGGATATATGTATATGTCTGTGTGTGTATATATACATGTGTACATTGAGATGTATAGGTATGTATATTTGCGTTTGTGGACGTGCATGTATATACATGTGTTTGTGGGTGGGTTGGGCCATTCTTTCGTCTCTTTCCTTGCTCTACCTCGCTAACGCGGGAGACAGCGACAAAGCAAAATAAATAAATAAAAAAAAAGAAATATATGTACATATATATATATATATATATATATATATATATATATATATATATATATATATATATATATATATATATGTGTGGTGTGAGGTGGTTTGATCGAGTAAGTAACGTAAGGGTAAGAGAGATGTGTGGAAATAAAAAGAGCGTGGTTGAGAGAGCAGAAGAGGGTGTTTTGAAATGGTTTGGGCACATGGAGAGAATGAGTGAGGAGAGATTGACCAAGAGGATATATGTGTCGGAGGTGGAGGGAACGAGGAGAAGAGGGAGACCAAATTGGAGGTGGAAAGATGGAGTGAAAAAGATTTTGTGTGATCGGGGCCTGAACATGCAGGAGGGTGAAAGGAGGGCAAGGAATAGAGTGAATTGGAGTCATGTGGTATACAGGGGTTGACGTGCTGTCAGTGGATTGAATCAAGGCATGTGAAGCGTCTGGGGTAAACCATGGAAAGCTGTGTAGGTATGTATATTTGCGTGTGTGGACGTGTGTATGTACATGTGTATGGGGGGGGGGGGGGTTGGGCCATTTCTTTCGTCTGTTTCCTTGCGCTACCTCGCAAACGCGGGAGACAGCGACAAAGTATAAAAAAAAAAAAAAAAAAAAAAAAATATATATATATATATATATATATATATATATATATACATATATATATATATATATATTCCTAGGCGTCCACGGGGAAAATGAAACACGAATAGTTCCCAAGTGCAGTTTCGTGTAATAATCACATCATCTGGGGAGACAGAAGAGAGCAATATAACAGTCAGTTGATATACATCGAAGAGACGAAGCAAGGACGTTTACCTTATATATATATATATATATATATATATATATATATATATATATATATATATATATATATATATATATATTTTCTTTTTGCTTTGTCGCTGTCTCCCGCGTGTGCGAGGTAGCGCAAGGAAACAGACGAAAGAAATGGCCCAACCCACCCCCATACACATGTATATACATACGTCCACACACGCAAATATACATTCCTACACAGCTTTCCATGGCTTACCCCAGACGCTTCACATACCCCGATTCAATCCACTGACAGCACGTCAACCCCGGTATACCACATCGCTCCAATTCACTCTATTCCTTGCCCTCCTTTCACCCTCCTGCATGTTCAGGCCCCGATCACACAAAATCTTTTTCACTCCATCTTTCCACCTCCAATTTGGTCTTCCTCTTCTCCTCGTTCCCTCCACCTCCGACACATATATCCTCTTGGTAAATCTTTCTTCACTCATTCTCTCCATGTGCCCAAACCATTTCAAAACACCCTCTTCTGCTCTCTCAACCACGCTCTTTTTATTTCCACACATCTCTCTTACCCTTACGTTACTTAATCGATCAAACCACCTCACACCACACATTGTCCTCAAGCATCTCATTTCCAGCACATCCATCCTCCTGCGCACAACTCTATCCATAGCCCACGCCTCGCAACCATACAACATTGTTGGAACCACTATTCCTTCAAACATACCCATTTTTGCTTTCCGAGATAATGTTCTCGACTTCCACACATTCTTCAAGGCTCCCAGAATTTTTGCCCCCTCCCCCACCCTATGATCCACTTCCGCTTCCATGGTTCCATCCGCTGCCAGATCCACTCCCAGATATCTAAAACACTTCACTTCCTCTAGTTGTTCTCCATTCAAATTTACCTCCCAATTGACTTGACCCTCAACCCTACTGTATATATATATATATATATATATATATATATATATATATATATATATATATATATATATATATATATATATATATATATATATATATATATATATATATATATATATATATATCTTACTTCTTCATCCCACCACTCACTATCCTTTCTAATCAACCCACCTCCCACTCTTCTCATGCCACAAGCATCTTTTGCGCAATCCATCACTGATTCCCTAAATACATCCCTCCCACACTCCCCTTACTTCCATTGTTCTCACCTTTTTCCATTCTGTACACCTCCCTAACAACCCCATCCATAGACAAATTAAACAACCATGGAGACATCACACACCCCTGCCGCAAACCTACATTCACTGAGAACCAATCACTTTCCTCTCTTCCTACACGTACACATGCCTTACATCCTCGATAAAAACTTTTCACTACTCCTAACAACTTGCCTCCCACACCATATATTCTTAATACCTTCCACAGAGCATCTCTATCAACTCTATCATATGCCTTCTCCAGATCCATAAATGCTACATACAAATCCATTTGCTTTTCTAAGTATTTCTCACATACATTCTTCAAAGCAAACACCTTATCCACACATCCTTTACCACTTCTGAAACCACACTGCTCTTCCCCCAGTCTGATGCTCTGTACATGCCTTCACCCTCTCAATCAATACCCTCCCATATAATTTACCAGAAATACTCAACAAACTCATACATCTGTAATTTGAGCACTCACTCTTATTCCCTTTGCCTTTGTACAATGGCACTATGCACGCATTCCGCCAATCCTCAGGCACCTTACCATGAGTCATACATACATTGAATAACCTTACCAACCAGTCAGCAATACAGTCACCCCCTTTTTAAATAGATTCCACTGCAATACCATCCAATCCTGCTGCCTTGCCGGCTTTCATCTTCCGCAAAGCTTTTACTACCTCTTCTCTGTTTACCAAATCATTTTCCCTAACCCTCTCACTTTGCACACCACCTCGACCAAAACACCCTATATCTGCCACTCTATCATCAAACACATTCAACAAATCTTCAAAATACTCACTCCATCTCCTTCTCACATCACCACTACTTGTTATCACCTCCCCATTAGCGCCCTTCACTGAAGTTCCCATTTGTTCCTTTATTTACCTCCTTCCAGAACATCTTTTTATTCTCACTAAAAATGATACTCTCTCACCCCAACTCTCATTTGCCCTCTTTTTCACCTCTTGCACCTTTCTCTTGACCTCCTGTCTCTTTCTTTTATACATCTCCCACTCAATTGCATTTTTTTCCTGCAAAAATCGTCCAAATGCCTCTCTCTTCTCTTTCACTAATAATCTTACTTCATCATCCCACCACTCACTACCCTTTCTAAACAACCAACCACCCACGCATATCATGGTACGAGCATCTTTTGCGCACTCCATCACTGATTCCCTAAATACATCCCATTCCTCCCCCACTCTCCTTACTTCCATTGTTCTCACCTTTTTCCATTCTGTACTCAGTCTCTCTTCTTACTTCCTCATACAAGTCTCCTTCCCACGCTCACTTACTCTCACCACCCTCTCCACCCCAACATTCACTCTATATATATATACATATATATATATAGATGTTAGAAGCAGTGAAAAGTTTTTATCGGGGATGTAAGGCATGTGTACGTGTAGGAAGAGAGGAAAGTGATTGGTTCTTAGTGAATGTAGGTTTGCGGCAGGGGTGTGTGATGTCTCCATGATTGTTTAATTTGTTTATGGCTGGGGTTGTTAGGGAGGTGAATGCAAGAGTTTTGGAAAGAGGGGCAAGTATGAAGTCTGTTGTGGATGAGAGAGCTTGGGAAGTGAGTCAGTTGTTGTTCGCTGATGATACAGCACTGGTGGCTGATTCATGTGAGAAACTTCAGAAGCTGGTGACTGAGTTTGGTAAAGTATGTGAAAGAAGAAAGTTAAGAGTAAATGTGAAAAACAGCAAGGTAATTAGGTACAGTAGGGTTAAGGGTCAAGTCAAATGGGAGGTAAGTTTGAATGGAGAAAAATTGGAGGAAGTAAAGTGTTTTAGATATCTGGGAGTGGACCTGGCAGCGGAATGAACCATGGAAGCGGAAGTGAATCATAGGGTGGGGGAGGGGGCGAAAATTCTGGGAGCATTGAAGAATGTGTGGAAGTCGAGAACATTATCTCGGAAAGCAAAAATGGGTATGTTTGAAGGAATCGTGGTTCCAACAATGTTGTATGGTTGCGAGGCGTGGGCTACGGATAGAGTTGTGCGCAGGAGGGTGGATGTGCTGGAAATGAGATGTTTGAGGACAATGTGTGGTGTGAGTAAGTAATGTAAGGGTAAGAGAGATGTGTGGAAATAAAAAGAGCGTGGTTGAGAGAGCAGAAGAGGGTGTCTTGAAATGGTTTGGGCACATGGAGAGAATGCGTGAGGAAAGATTGACCAAGAGGATATATGTGTCGTAAGTGGAGGGAACGAGGAGAAGTGGGAGACCAAATTGGAGGTGGAAAGATGGAGTGAAAAAGATTTTGAGTGATCGGGGCCTGAACATGCAGGAGGGTGAAAGGCGGGCAAGGAATAGAGTGAATTGGATCAATGTGGTATACCGGGGTTGACGTGCTGTCAGTGGATTGAATCAGGGCACGTGAAGCGTCTGGGGTAAACCATGGAAGGTTGTGTGGGGCCTGGATGTGGAAAGGGAGCTGTGGTTTCGGGCATTATTGCATGACAGCTGGAGACTGAGTGTAAATGAATGGGGCCTTTGTTGTCTTTTCCTAGCGCTACCTCGCACACATGAGGGGGGAGGGGGATGGTATTCCATGTGTGGCGAGGTGGCGATGGGAATGAATAAAGGCAGACAGTGTGAATTGTGTGCATGGGTATATATGTATGTGTCTGTGTGTGTATATATATGTGTACATTGAGATGTATAGGTATGTATATTTGCGTGTGTGGACGTGTGTGTATATACATGTGTATGGGGGTGAGTTGGGCCATTTCTCTCTTCTGTTTCCTTGCGCTACCTCGCAAATGCGGGAGACAGCGACAAAGCAAAAAAAAAAAAAAAGATATATATATATATATATATATATATATATATATATATGCAAAGAGAGCATTTTTGGCTTGTTCGTTAACTGATAGGCGCGCGAAAGAGAGACTTTCAGATGTTAATATGCTGAGAGGTGCAACTGTAGGTATGTTTGTTCATAATCTTGTGGAGGCGAAGGTGAAGATTTGCAGTGGTTTTCAAAAAAAAAGAGAGAATGTTGGGGTGAAGAGAGTTGTGAGAGTAAGTGAGCTTGGGAAGGAGACTTCTGTTAGGAAGTACAAGGAGAGACTGAAACACAAAGGACATAAGTGGAGTTGGGGGAGAAATGGGATGTACTTAGGAAAGCAGCGTCGGCTTGCGCAAAAGATGCTTGTGGCATGAGAAGTGTGGGAGGTGGGGAGATTAGAAACGGTACTAAGTGCTGGGATGAAGAAGTAAGATTATTAGTGAAAGAGAAGAGTGAGTCATTTGAACGATTTTTGCAGGGAAATAATGCAAATGACTGGGAGATGTATAAAAGAAAGAGGCAGGAATTCAAGAGAAAGGTGCAAGAGGTGAAAAAGAGGGCAAATGAGAGTTGGGGTGAGAGAGCATCATTAAATTTTAGGGAGGATAAAAAGATGTTTTGGAAGGAGGTAAATAAATTGCGTAAGACAAGGGAACAAATGGGAACGTCGGTGAAGGGGGCTAATGGGGAGGTGATAACAAGTAGTGGTGATGTGAGAAGGAGATGGAGTGGGTATTTTGAAGGTTTTTTGAATGTGTTAGATGATAGAGTGGCAGATATAGTGTGTTTTAATCGAGCTGGCGTACAAAGTGAGACGGTTAGGGAGAATGAATTGGTAAACATAAAAGAGGTAGTAAAAGCTTTGCGGAAGATGAAAGCCGGCAAGGCAGCGGCTTTGGATGGTATTGCAGAGGAATATATTAAAAAAGGGGGTGACTGTGTTGTTGACTACTTGGTAAGGTTATTTAATGTATGTATGACTCATGGTGAGGTGCCTGAGGCTTGGCGGAATGCTTGCATAGTGCCATTGTACAAAGGCAGAGGGGATAAAGGTGAGTGCTCACATTACAGAAGTATAAGTTTGTTGAGTATTCCTGGTAAGTTATATGGGAGGGTATTGATTGAGAGGGTGAAGGCATGTACAGAGCATCAGATTGGGGAAGAGCAGTGTGGTTTCTGAAGTAGTAGAGGATGTGTGGATCAGGTGGTAGTAAAAGCTTTGCGGAAGATGAAAGCCGGCAAGGCAGCGTGTATGGATGGTATTTCAGTGGAATTTATCAAAAAGGGGGTGACTGTATTGTTGACTGGTTGGTAATGTTATTCAATGTATGTATGACTCATGGCGAGGTGCCTGAGGCTTGGCGGAATGATTGCATAGTGCCATTGTACAAAGGCAAAGGGGATGAAAGTGAGTGCTCAAATTACAGAGGTATAAGTTTGTTGAGTATTCCTGGTAAATTATATGGGAGGATATTGATTGAGATGGTGAAACCATGTACAGAGCATCAGATTGGGGAAGAGCAGTGTGGTTTCAGAAGTGGTAGAGGACGTGTGTGTGGATCTGGTGTTTGCTTTGAAAAATGTATGTGAGAAATACTTAGATAAGCGAATGGATCTGTATGTAGCATTTATGGATCTGAAGAGGACATATGATAGAGTTGATAGAAATGCTCCGTGGAAGGTATTAAGAATATATGGTGTGGGAGGCAAGTTGTTAGAAGCAGTTAAAAGTTTTTATCGAGGATGTAAGGCATGCGTACGAGTAGGAAGAGAGGAAAGTGATTAGTTCTCAGTGAATGTCGGTTTGTGGCAGGGATGAGTGTTGTCTCATTGGTTGTTTCATTTGTTTATGGATGGGGTTGTTAGGGAGGTGAATGCAAGACTTTTGTAGAGAGTGGTAAGTATGCAGTCTGTTGTGGATGAGAGAGCTTGGGAGGTGAGTCAGTTGTTGTGAATGTGAATAAGAGCAAGGTTATTAGATACAGTAGGGTTGAGGGACAAGTCAATTGGGAGGTAAGTTTGAATGGAGAAAAACTGTAGGAAGTGAAGTGTTTTAGATATCTGGGAGTGGATTTGGCAGCAGATGGAACCATGGAAGTGGAAGTGAATCATAAGGTGGAAGCCGTGGAAGCCGAAGTGACTCATAGGGTGGAGATGGGGCGAAGTTCTGGACGCGTTGAAAATTGTGTGGAAGGCGAGAACGTTATCTCGGAAAGCAAAAATGGGTATGGTTGAAGGAATAGTGGTTCCAGCAATGTTATATGGATATGAGGCGTGGGTTATAGATAGAGTTGTGAGGAGAGTGAATGTTCTTGAAATAAGATGTTTGAGGACAATATGTAGTGTGAGGTAGTTTGATCGAGTAATTAATGAAAGGGTTAGAGAGATGTATTGTAATAAAATGAGTGTGGTTGAGAGAGCAGAAGAGGGTGTGTTGAAATGGTTTGGTAAGGAAAGATTTACAGAAAGGATATATATCAGAGGTAAAGGGAACGAGAAGAAGTGGGAGACCAAATTGGAGGTGGAAGAATGGAGCGAAAAATATTTTGAGCGATGGGTGCCTGAACTTGCAGATTGGTGAAAGGCTCCATCACATATAAATTGTCAAAATGGTTAGTTTCTTTATTAAGACCTTTAGTGGGTAAGATATCAAGTTTTGATATCATGAACAATGTAGATTTAGTTAACAAACTTAACAATATCAATGTTAATTTTGATTTCAAACTTGTTAGCTTTGATGTTTCCTCACTGTTCACAAAACCTCCAGTTGATGACCTTTTAGAATATTCATTTGATGTTTTCGATGATATTCGTTTAACTGTTTCAAAGTCTATTTCATTGAACTGATAAAATTGTGCATAAAAGACTGTGTATTTCAATTTACTGGAGATTATTATGCTCAATAATTTGGTATGGCAATGGGTAACCCTCTTTAACCTGTACTAAGTAATCTTTACATGGAATTCTTTGAAACAAAATTACTAAAGGATGTCTTACCTTCTATCGGAATTTGGTTTAGGTATGTAGATGATGTTCTTTGTGTTTGGCCAAGAAATGAAAATTTACAAACATTTCTCTCCTTACTTAACAATTTAGTACATTCCATCAAATTTACTGTAGAAAATGAAAATAATGGTATGTTACCATCTTTAGATTGCATGATCCATAGGCAAGTGGACAAGTTTAAGTTTAGCATATACAGATAACCTACCAATGTATGCTCACATATCCATTATTACACATCACAACATGACAGAGTTGAATTATCATCATTTCAATCTGTGTTCCTTAGGGCAATGTATTTTTGCAGTCCAGAGTTTATTGATGATGAGTTTGAGAAGATATATTCTATTGGATCTAAGTAAAGTACCCTAGATCTTTCATCAATGAATTCCTTAAGTTAGCAAAGAAATCATTTCATAGAGTTGAACCCAAACCTCCCATTGACACCAAGAATCTTTTACTTCTCCCTTTTGATGATAATTTTACTTTACTTAAATCCTTTTATGTGAACGTTGCCTTCGGCAACAATGATACTAAAAAGAATATCTTAATCAGGAACTCACCTGAAAATTCTCCTGTATTCATATATAAAGTGCCACGTAGAAATTGTGATAAGTTTTATGTTGGACAGACTGGGAAGGAGCTTTCTGTTAGACTTGACCAACATAAATATAGCTTAAGAACAGGACAAGAATCAAATGCTTTGTTTAATCACGTTAAAATCTACGACCATTGTATTGACTGGAGTAACCTTAGTATTAGTGAAGGACTATACAAATTGGATGACTTTATTGTTGATAAATCTTTTTAAGAATTCCCCTTCTTGTCCACATAATAAGTTTATGATACGATCGTTGCCTGTCTTGGAATATCACGTGTTTACCAAATGGAGTCCTAGCTACGTCTCTTCGTTGTATATCAGCTGACTCATATTTCTCTCTTGTGTCTACCCTGATACTGTGATTATTATACAAAAGTGCCCTTAGGAACTTACCGAATTTCATTTTCCCCATGGACTCTTAGTCAGGGGTTGGTGAGATGACAAGAGTAAAGGAAGGAGGAGCATTACTCCTGAAACAGGAGTTGTGGGAGTATGTGATAGAGTGTAAGAAAGCTAACTCTAGATTGATATGGGTAAAATTGAAAGTGGATGGAACAGATTGGTGATTATTGGTGCCTATGCACCTGGGCATGAGAGGAAAGATCATGAGAGGCAAGTGTTTTGGGAGCAGCTGAGTGAGTGTGTCAGCAGTTTTGATGCACGAGACCCGGTTATAGTGATGGGTGATTTGAATGCAAAGGTTAGTAATGTGGCAGTTGAGGGAATTATTGGTGTACATGGGGTGTTCAGTGTTGTAAATGGAAATGGTGAAGAGCTTGTGGATTTGTGTGCTGAAAAGGGACTGGTGATTGGAAATGGTTGGTTTAAAAAGAGAGATATACAAAACGTATGTGAGTAGGAGAAATGGCCAGAGAGCATTATTGGATTACGTGTTAATCGACAGGCATATAAAAGAGAGACTTTTGGGTGTTAATGCGTTGAGAGGGGCAGCTGGAGGAATGTCTGATCTGTCTGATCACTTTTTTGTGGAGGCGAAGGTGAACATTTGTAGAAGTTTTCGGAAAAGAAGAGATGTTTTGGAAGGAGGTAAATAAAGTGCGTAAAACAAGAGGACAAATGAGAACATCGGTGAAGGGGGCAAATGGGGAAGAATAATAAGTAGTGATGAAGTGAGAAGGAAATGGAATGAGTATTTTGAAGATTTGTTGATGTGTTTGATGACAGAGTGGCAGATATAGGGTGTTTTGGTAGGGCTGGTGTACGAAGTGAGAGGGTCAGGAAGAATGGTTTGGTAAACAAAGAAGAGGTAGTGAAAGCACTGCAGAAGACGACTGACGGCAAGGCGGTGGATTTGGATGGTATTGCAGTTAAATTTATCAAAAAATGGGATGACTGTGCTGTTGACTGGTTGTTGAGGGTATCTAATGTATGTATGGTTCATGGTGAAGTGCCTGAGAATTGGCGGAAGGCATGCATAGGGCCATTGTACAAAGGCAAAGAGTATGAAGGTGAGTGTTCATTTTCAGAGGCAAAAGTTTGTTGAGTATTGGGAAATTATATGGGAGGGTATTGACTGAGAGGGTAAAGGCATGTACAATGAATCAGACTGGGGAAGAGCAGTGTGGTTTGAGATGTGGTAGAGGATGTGTGGATCAGGTGTTTGCTTTGAAGAATGTATGAGAGAAATACTTAGAAAAACAGATGGATTTCTACGGAGCATTTCTGGATCTGGAGAACGCATATGATTGGGTAGATAGAGATGCTTTGTGAAAGGATTTAAGAGTATATGGCATGGGAGGTAAGTTGCTAGAAGCAGTGAAAAGTTTTCATAGAGAATGTAAGACATATGTATGAGTAGAAAGAGAGGAGAGTGATTGGTTCCTAGTGAGTGTCGGTTTGCGGCAGGGGTGCGTGATGTCTCCATGGTTGTTTAATTTGTTTATGGATGGGGTTGTTAGTAGGGTGAATGCAAGAGCTTTGGAGAGAGAAGAAAATATGCACTCCGTTGTGGATGAGAGGGCTTGGAAAGTGAGTCACTTGTTCGATGATGATACATCGCTGGTGGCTGTTTCGGGTGAGAAACTGCAGAAGTTGGTGACTGGGTTTGGTAAAGTGCGTGAAAGAAGAAAGCTGAGAGTAAATGTTAATAAGGGTTGAGGAACAAGTTAACTGGGAGGGAAGTTTGAATGGAGAAAAACTGGAGGAAGTGACATGTCTAACATATCTTGGGGTAGACTTAGCAGCGGATAGAACCATGGAAGCGAAAGTGATTCCCAGGATGAGGGAGGGGACAAAGGTTTTGGGAGCGCTGAAAAATGTGTGGAAGGAGAGAACGTTATCTCGAGAGCAAAAATGGGTATGCTTGAAGGAATAGTGGTTCCAACAATGTCACACGGTTGCGAGGCATGGGCTATAGATAGGGTTGTGTGGAGGAAGATGGATGTGTTGGAAATGAAATGTCTGAGGACAATATGTGGTGTGAGGTGGTTTGATCGAGTAAGTAATAAAAGGGTAAGAGAGATGTGTGGTAATAAAAAGAGTATGGTTGAGAGAGCAGAAGAGGGTGTGTTGAAATGGTTTGGACACTTGGAGAGAATGAGTGAGGAAAGATTGACAAAGGGGATATATGTGACAGACGTGAGGGGAAGAAGGAGAAGCGGGAGACCAAATTGGAGGTGGAAGGATGGAGCGAAAAAGATTTTGAGCGATAGGAGCCTGAACATACAGGAGGGTGAAAGGCGTGCAAGGAATACATTGAATTGGAACGATGTGGTATACCGTGGTAGACATGCTGTTAATGGATTGAACCAGGGCATGTGAAGCGTCTGAGGTAAACAATAGAAAGGTCTGTGGGGACTGGATGTGGATGAATCTCTATCAACCCTATCATATGCCTTCTCTAGATCCATAAATGCTACATACAAATCCATTTGTTTATCTAAGTATTTCTCATATACATTCTTCAAACCAAACACCTGATCCATACATCCTCTTCCACTTCTGAAACCACACTGCTCTTCCCCAAGCTGATGCTCTGTACATGCCTTCACCCTCTAAATCAATACCCTCCCATATAATTTCTCAGAAATACTCAGCAATCTTTTACTTCTGTAATTTGAACACTCTCTTTATCCCCTTTGCCTTTGTACAATGGCACTATGCATGAATTCCGCCAATCTTCAGGCAATTCACAATGATCCATACATACATTAAATATCCTTACCAACCAGTCAACAACAGAGTCACCCCCTTTTTTAATGAATTCCACTGCAATACCATACAAACTCGCTGCTTTGCCGGCTTTCATCTTCCGCAAAGCTTTCATTACCTCTTCTCTGTTTACAAAACCATTCTCCCTGACATTGTCACTTCACACACCACCCTGACCAAAACACCCTATATCTACCACTCGATCATCAGACATATTCAACAAAACTTCAAAATACTCACTCTATCTCCTCACTTCGTCACTACTTATTATTACCTCCGCATTTGTTCCCTTTACTGATGTTTCCATTTGTTTTCTTGTCTTACGCATTTTATGTATCTCCAAAACATCTTTTTAGTCTCCCTAAAATTTGATGATACTCTCTCACCCCAACTATTATTTGCCGTCTTTTTCACCTCTTGCACCTTTCTCTAGACCTCCTACCACTTTCTTTTATACATCTCCCAATCATTTGCACTACTTCCCTACAAAAATCATCCAAACACCTCTCTCTTCTCTTTCCCTAAAAATCCTACTTCTACATCCCACCACTTACTACCCTTTCTAATCTGCCCACTTCCCACGCTTCTCATGCCACAAGCACATTTTGCACAAGCCATCACTGCTTCCCTAAATGCATCCCATTCCTCCCCCACTCACCCCATTCTGCACTCAATCACTCCTGGTACTTCTTCATACAAGTCTCCTTTCCGAGCTCACGTACTCTCACCACTCTCTTCAACCCAACATTCTCTCTTCTTTTCTAAAAACCTCTACATATCTTCACCTTTAACTTTTTTATACTTGATCACCGTTTCCCACGTTAGTGAAGTTGCACCAGGAAACAGATGAAGGGTAGTGAGTGGTCGGATGAAGAGGTAAGAATATTAGTGAAACAGAAGAGAGAGGCATTTGGACGATTTTTGCAGAGAAATAGTGCAAAAGACTGGGAGATGTATAAAAGAAAGAGGCAGGAGGTCAAGAGAAAGGTGCAAGAAGTGAAAAAGAGGGCAAATGAGAGTTGGGGTGAGAGAGTATCATTAAATTGCAAGGAAAATTAAAAGATGTTTTGGAAGGAGGTAAATAAAGTGCGTAAGACAAGGGAACATATGGGACATCAGTGAAGGGGGCTAATGGGGAGGTGATAACAAGTAGAGGTGATGTGAGGAGGAGATAGCGTAAGTATTTTGAGGGTTTCTTGAATGTGTTAGAAGATAGAGTGGCATATATAGGGTGTTTTGGTCGAGGTAGTATGCGAAGTGAGGTAGTGAAGAGGAAGTGGAAGCTTTGCGCAAGATGAAAGCCGGCAAGGCGGTGGTTTGGATGGTATTGCAGTGGAATCTATCAAAAAGGGGGTGACTGTGCTGTTCACTGGTTGGTGAGGATATTCAGTGTATGTATGACTCATGGTGAAGTGCCTGAGGACTGGCGGAATGCATGCATAGTGCCATTGTACAAAGGCAAAGAGGATAAAAGTGAGTGCTCATATTACAGAGGTATAAGTTTGTTGAGTATTCCTGGGAAATTATATGGGAGGGTATTGATTGAGAGGGTGTAGGCACGTACAGAGCATCAGACTGGGGAAGAGCAGTGTGGTTTCAGAAGTGGTATAGGATGTGTGGATCAGGTGTTTGCTCTGAAGAATGCATGTGAGAAATTTTTAGAAAAACATGGATTGGTATGTAGCACTATAGATCTGGAGAAGGCATATAAAAGAGTTGATAGAGATGCTCTGTGGAAGGTATTAAGAGTATATGGTGTGGGAGACAAGTTGCTAGACGCAGTGAAAAGATTTTATTGAGGATGTATGGCATGTGTACGAGTAGGAAGAAAGTGATTGGTTCTCAGTCAAAGTCGGTTTGCGGCAGAGGTGCTTGATGTCTCCATGGTTGTTTAATTCTTTTATGGATAGGGTTGTAAGGGAGGTGAATGCAAGAGTTTTGTACAGAGGGGCAAGTATGTAGTCTGTTGTGGATGAGAGGACTTCGAAAGTGAGCCAGTTGCTGTTCACTGATGATACAGCGCCGGTGGCTGATTCGGGTGAGAATCTGCACAAGCTGGTGACTGAGTTTGATAAAGTGTGTGAATGAAGAAAGCTGAGAGTAGACGTGAATAAGAGGAAAGTAATTAGGTACAGTAGGGCTGAGGGACAAATCAATTGGGAGGTAAGTTTGGATGGAGAAAAACTGGAGGAAGTGAAGCGTTTTAGATATATGGGAGTGGGTTTGGCAGCGGATGGAACCATGGAAATGGAAGTGATCACAGGGTGGGGGAGGAGGCGAAAGTTCTGGGAGCGTTGAAGAATGTGTAGAAGGCGAAAACATTATCTCGGAAAGCAAAAATAGGTATGTTTGAAGGAATAGCGGTTCCAACAATGTTATATGGTTGCGAGGCGTGGGCTATAGATAGGGTTGTGCGGAGGAGGGTGGATGTGTTGGAAATGAGATGTTTGAGGACAATATGTGGTGTGAGGTGGTTTGATCGAGTGAGTAATGAAAGGGTAAGAGAGATGTGTGTCAATAAAAAGAGTATGTTTGAGAGAGCAGAAGAGGGTGTTTTGAAATGGTTTGGTCACATGGAGAGAATGAGTGAGGAACGGTTGACAAAGAGGATATATGTGTCAGAGGTGGAGGGAACGAGGAGAAGTGGGAGACCAAATTGAAGGTGGAAAGATGGAGTTAATAAGAATTTGAGTGATCCGGGCCTGAACATGCAGGAGGGTGAAAGGCGTGCAAGGAATAGAGTGAATTGGAACGATGTGGTATACCGGGGTCGACGTACTGTCAATGGATTGAACCAGGGCATGTGAAGCGTCTGGGGTAAACCATACAAAATTTTGTGGGGCCTGGATGTGGAAAGGGAGCTGTGGTTTCGGTGCATTATACATGACAGCTAGAGACTGAAGGTGAACGAATGTGGCCTTTGTTGTCTCTTCCTAGCGCTACCTCGCGCACATGCGGGGTGGAGGGGGTTTTTATTTCATGTGTGGCGGGGTGGCGACGGGAATAAATAAGGGCAGACAGTCTGAATTGTGTACATGTATATGTATGTATATGTCTGTGTGTGTGTATATATATGTATACGTTGAGATGTATAGGTATGTATATGTGCGTGTGTCGACGTGTATGTATATGCATGTGCATGTGGGTGGGTTGGGCCATTCTTTCGTCTGTTTCCTTGCGCTATCTCGCTAACGCGGGAGACAGCGACAAAGTATAATAAAAAAAAAAAAAAAAATATATATATATATATATATATATATATATATATATATATATATATATATTCTATTTTTTCCATACTATTCGCCATTTCCCTCATTAGCGAGGCAGCGTTAACAACAGAGGAATGAGCCTTTGAGGAATATCCTCACTTGGCCCCCCTTCTCTGTTCCTTCTTTTGGAAAATTAAAAACGAGAGGGGAGGATTTCCAGCCCCCCGCTCCCTTCCCTTTTAGTCGTCTTCTACGACACGCAGGGAATACGTGAGAAGTATTCTTTCTCCCCTATCCCTAGGTAGGTAAATAAAGTGCGTAAGACAAGGGAGCAAATGGGAACTTCAGTGAAGGGGGCTAATGGGGAGGTGATAACAAGTAGTGGTGATGTGAGAAGGAGATGGAGTGAGTATTTTGAAGGTTTGTTGAATGTGTTTGATGGTAGAGTGGCAGATACACGGTCTTTTGGTTGAGGTGGTGTGCAAAGTGAGAGGGTTAGGGAAAATGATTTGGTAAACAGAGAAGAGGTAGTAAAAGCTTTGCGGAAGATGAAAGCCGGCAAGGCAACAGGTTTGGATGGTATTGCAGTGGAATTTATTAAAAAAGGGGGTGGCTGTATTGTTGACTGGTTGGTAAGGTTATTTAATGTATGTATGATTCATGGTGAGGTGCCTGAGGATTGGCGGAATGATTGCATAGTGCCATTGTACAAAGGCAAAGGGGATAAGAGTGAGTGCTCAAATTACAGAGGTATAAGTTTGTTGAGTATTCCTGGTAAATTATATGGGAGGGTATTGATTGAGAGGGTGAAGGCATGATTGGGTAACGCAGTGTGGTTTCAGAAGTGGTAGAGGATGTGTGGATCAGGTGTTTGCTTTGAAGAATGTATGTGAGAAATACTTAGAAAAGCAAATGGATTTGTATGTAGCATTTATGGATCTGGAGAAGGCATATGAGAGAGTTGATAGAGATGCTCTGAGGAAGGTACTAAGAATATATGGTGTGGGAGGCAAGTTGTTAGAAGCAGTGAAAAGTTTTTATCAAGGATGTAAGGCATGTGTACGAGTAGGAAGAGAGGAAAGTGATTGGTTCTCAGTGAATGTAGGTTTGCGGCAGGGGTGTGTGATGTCTCCATGGTTGTTTAATGTGTTTATGGATGGGGTTGTTAGGGAGGTGAATGCAAGAGTTTTGGAAAGAGGGGCAAGTATGCAGTCTGTTGTGGATGAGAGAGCTTGGGAAGTGAGTCAGTTGGTGTTCGCTGATGATACAGCACTGGTGGCTGATTCATGTGAGAAACTGCAGAAGCTGGTGACTGAGTTTGGTAAAGTGTGTGAAAGAAGAAAGTTGAGAGTAAATGTGAAGAGCAAGGTTATTAGGTACAGTAGGGTTGAGGGTCAAGTCGATTGGGAGGTAAGTTTGAATGGAGAAAAACTGGAGGAAATAAAGTGTTTTAGATATCTGGGAGTGGATTTTGCAGCGATGGACCCATGGAAGCGGAAGTAAATCATAGGGTGGGGGAGGGGGCGAAAATCCTGGGAGCCTTGAAGAATGTGTGGAAGTCGAGAACATTATCTCCGAAAGCCAAAAAGGGCATGTTTGAAGGAATAGTGGTTCCATCAATGTTGTATGGTTGCGAAGCGTGGGCTATGGATAGAGTTGTGCGCAGGAGGGTGGATGTTCTGGAAATGAGAAGTTTGAGGACAATATGTGGTGTGAGGTGGTTTGATCGAGTAAGTAACGTAAGGGTAAGAGAGATGTGTGGAAATAAAAAGAGCGTGGTTGAGAGAGCAGAAGAGGGTGTTTTGAAATGGTTTGGGCACATGTAGAGAATGAGTGAGGAAAGATTGACCAAGAGGATATATGTGTCAGAGATGGAGGGAACGAGGAGAAGTGGGAGACCAAATTGGAGGTAGAAAGATAGTTTGAAAAAGATTTTGAGTGATCGGGGCCTGAACATGCAGGAGGGTGAAAGGCGGGCAAGGAATAGAGTGAAATGGATCGATGTGGTATACCGGGGTTGACGTGCTGTCAGTGGATTGAATCAGGGCATGTGAAGCGTCTGGGGTAAACCATGGAAGGTTGTGTAGGGCCTGGATGTGGAAAGGGAGCTGTGGTTTCGGGCATTATTGCATGACAGCTGGAGACTGAGTGTGAGCGAATGTGGCCTTTGTTGTCTTTTCCTGGCGCTGCCTCGCGCACATGAGGGGGGAGGGTGATGTTATTCCGTGTCGTAGAAGGCGACTAGAGGGGACGGGAGTGGGGGGGCAGAAATCCTCCCCCCCCTTGTATTTTAACTTTCTAAAAATGGGAAACAGAAGGAGTCACGCGGGGAGTGCTCATCCTCCTCGTAGACTCAGATTGGGGTGTCTAAATGTGTGTGGATGTAACCAAGATGTGAAAAAAGGAGAGATAGGTAGTATGATTGAGGAAAGGAACCTGGATGTTTTGGCTCTGAGTGAAACGAAGCTCAAGGGTAAAGGGGAAGAGTGGTTTGGGAATGTCTTGGGAGTAAAGTCAGGGGTTAGTGAGAGGACAAGAGCAAGGGAAGGAGTAGCACTACTCCTGAAACAGGAGTTGTAGGAGTATGTGATAGAATGTAAGAAAGTAAATTCTCGATTAATATGGGTAAAACTGAAAGTTGATGGAGAGAGGTGGGTGATTATTGGTGCATATGCACCTGGGCATGAGAAGAAAAATCATGAGAGGCAAGTGTTTTGGGAGCAGCTCAATGAGTGTGCTAGTGGTTTTGATGCACAAGACCGGGTTATAGTGATGGGTGATTTGAATGAAAGGTGAGTAATGTGGCAGTTGAGGGAATAATTGGTATACATGGGGTGTTCATTGTTGTAAATGGAAATGAAGAGCTTGTAGATTTATGTGCTGAGAAAGGACTGGTGATTGGAAATACCTGGTTTAAAAAGCGAGATATACATAAGTATATATATATATATATATATATATATATATATATATATATATATATATATATATATATATATATATATATATATATATACATATATATATATATATATATATATATATATATATATATATATATATATATATATATATATATATATATATATATATATATATATTATCCCTGGGGATAGGGGATTAAGAATACTTACCACGTATTCCCTGCGTGTCGTAGAAGACGACTAAAAGGGGAGGGAGCGGGGGGCTGGAAATGCTCCCCTCTCGTTTTTTTTTTTTAATTTTCCAAAAGAAGGAACAGAGGGGGCCAGGTGAGGATATTCCAAAAAAGGCCCAGTCCTCTGTTCCTAACGCTACCTCGCTAACGCGGGAAATGACGAATAGTTTAAAAGAAAGAAGAAAGAATATATATATATATATATATATATATATATATATATATATATATATATATATATATATATATATATATATATATATATATATTTCTTGCCGCTGTCTCCCGCGTTTGCGAGGTAGCGCAAGGAAACAGACGAAAGAAATGGCCCAACCCACCCCCATACACATGTATATACATACGTCCACACACGCAAATATACATACCTACACAGCTTTCCATGGTTTACCCCAGACGCTTCACATGCCCTGATTCAGTCCACTGACAGCACGTCAACCCCGGTATACCACATCGTTCCAATTCACTCTATTCCTTGCCCGCCTTTCACAATCCTGCATGTTCAGGCCCCGATCACACAAAATCTTTTTCACTCCATCTTTCCACCTCCAATTTGGTCTCCCACTTTTCCTCGTTCCCTCCACCTCCGACACATATATCCTCTTGGTCAGTCTTTCCTCACTCATTCTCTCCATGTGCCCAAACCATTTCAAAACACCCTCTTCTGCTCTCTCAACCACGCTCTTTTTATTTCCACACATATCTCTTACCCTTACGTTACTTACTCGATCAAACCACCTCACACCACACATTGTCCTCAAACATCTCATTTCCAGCACATCCATCCTCCTGCGCACAACTCTCTCCATAGCCCACGCCTCGCAACCAAACAACATTGTTGGAACCACTATTCCTTGAAACATACCCATTTTTGCTTTCCGAGATAATGTTCTCGACTTCCACACATTCTTCAAGGCTCCCAGGATTTTCGCCCCCTCCCCCACCCTATGATCCACTTCCGCTTCCATGGTTCCATCCAGCGCCAGATCCACTCCCAGATATCTAAAACACTTTACTTCCTCCAGTTTTTCTCCACTCAAACTTACCTCCCAATTGACTTGACCCTCAACCCTACTGTACCTAATAACCTTGCTCTTATTCACATTTACTCTTAACTTTCTTCTTTCACACACTTTACCAAACTCAGTCACCAGCTTCTGCAGTTTCTCACATGAGTCAGCCACCAGCGCTGTATCATCAGCGAACAACTGACTCACTTCCCAAGCTCTCTCATCCACAACAGACTTCATACTTGCCCCTCTTTCCAAAACTCTTGCATTCACCTCCCTAACAACCCCATCCATAAACAAATTAAACAACCATGAAGACATCACACACCCCTGCCGCAAACCTACATTCACTGAGAACCAATTACTTTCCTCTCTTCCTACACGTACTCATGCCTTACATCCTCGATAAAAACTTTTCACTGCTTCTAACAACTTGCCTCCCACACCATATATTCTTAATACCTATATATATATATATATATATATATATATATATATATATATATATATATATATATATGTGTCGGAGGTGGAGGGAACGAGGAGAAGAGGGAGACCAAATTGGAGGTGGAAAGATGGAGTGAAAAAGATTTTGTGTGATCGGGGCCTGAACATGCAGGAGGGTGAAAGGAGGGCAAGGAATAGAGTGAATTGGAGCGATGTGGTATACAGGGGTTGACTTGCTGTCAGTGGAGTGAATCAAGGCATGTGAAGCGTCTGGGGTAAACCATGGAAAGCTGTGTAGGTATGTATATTTGCGTGTGTGGACGTGTGTATGTACATGTGTATGGGGGGGGGGTTGGGCCATTTCTTTCGTCTGTTTCCTTGCGCTACCTCGCAAGCGCGGGAGACAGCGACAAAGTATAAAAAAAAAAAAAAAAAAAAAAATATATATATATATATATATTGTGATATTGTGACAGTGATTGTGTCAGCGTCGCGTCGCCTCGCCGCAGTGTATCGAGACAGACTTCCCCAGAACTTTTTAAAGGGGAAGTAAATGTTTACAGTTGTGTTACTGGAGTGATAGTTTTCATGCATGGTGTTTTGACAAGAAAATAGTGAAGTTGGAGAAAAATGTAGCTTAGACATTGAAGCTTATTGATTCAGTGGTGAAATTGATGAGAACTGCTATTGACGTTTGTGTGAATAAATTGTACATTTCCTTTTCCATAACCAGAGGTTGAACCATTATGTGACGTTCATTTTTTCATTCATTTCAAGCTAAAAGTTTGTTTTCTAAATTGTTTCTTACATTTTTCATATGTATATATATGTATGTGTGTGTGTGTGTGTGTGTGTGTGTGTGTGTGTGTGTGTGTGTGTGTGTGTGTGTGTGTTTATATATGTATATTATCCCTGGGGATAGGGGTGAAAGAATACTTCCCACGTATTCCTCGCGTGTCGTAGAAAGCGACTAGAGGGGACGGGAGCGGGGGGCCGGAAATCCTCCCCTCCTTGTATTAACTTTCTAAAATGGGAAACAGAAGAAGGAGTCACGCGGGGAGTGCTCATCCTCCTCGAAGGCTCAGAGTGGGGTGCCTAAATGTGTGTGGATGTAACCAAGATGTGAAAAAAGGAGAGATAGGTAGTATGTTTGAGGAAAGGAACCTGGATGTTTTGGCTCTGAGTGAAACGAAGCTCAAGGGTAAAGGGGAAGAGTGGTTTGGAAATGTCTGGGGAGTGAAGTCAGGGGTTAGTGAGAGGACAAGAGCAAGGGAAGGAGTAGCAATACTCCTGAAACAGGAGTTGTGGGAGTATGTCATAGAATGTAAGAAAGTAAATTCTCGATTAATATGGGTAAAATTGAAAGTTGATGGAGAGAGGTGGGTGATTATTGGTGCATATGCACCTGGGCATGAGAAGAAAGATCATGAGAGGCAAGTGTTTTGGGAGCAGCTAAATGAGTGTGTTAGCGGTTTTGATGCACGAGACCGGGTTATAGTGATGGGTGATTTGAATGCAAAGGTGAGTAATGTGGCAGTTGAGGGAATAATTGGTATGCATGGGGTGTTCAGTGTTGTAAATGGAAATGGTGAAGAGCTTGTAGATTTATGTGCTGAAAAAGGACTGATGATTGGGAATACCTGGTTTAAAAAGCGAGATATACATAAGTATACTTATGTAAGTAGGAGAGATGGCCAGAGAGCGTTATTGGATTACGTGTTAATGGACAGGCGTGCGAAAGAGAGACTTTTGGATGTCAATGTGCTGAGAGGTGCAACTGGAGGGATGTCTGATCATTATCTTGTGGAGGCTAAGGTGAAGATTAGTATGGGTTTTCAGAAAAGAAGAGTGAATGTTGGGGTGAAGAAGGTGGTGAGAGTAAGTGAGCTTGGGAAGGAGACCTGTGTGAAGAAGTATCAGGAGAGACTGTGTACAGAATGGAAAAAGGTGAGAACAATGGAAGTAAGGGGAGTGGGGGAGGAATGGGATGTATTTAGGGAATCAGTGATGGATTGCGCAAAAGATGCTTGTGGCATGAGAAGAGTGGGAGGTGGGCTGTTTAGAAAGGGTAGTGAGTGGTGGGATGAAGAAGTAAGAGTATTAGTGAAAGAGAAGAGAGAGGCATTTGGACGATTTTTGCAGGGAAAAAATGCAATTGAGTGGGAGAAGTATAAAAGAAAGAGACAGGAGGTCAAGAGAAAGGTGCAAGAGGTGAAAAAAAAGGGCAAATGAGAGTTGGGGTGAGAGACTATCAGTAAATTTTAGGGAGAATAAAAAGATGTTCTGGAAGGAGGTAAATAGGGTGCGTAAGACAAGGGAGCAAATGGGAACTTCAGTAAAGGGCGTAAATGGGGAGGTGATAACAAGTAGTGGTGATGTGAGAAGGAGATGGAATGAGTATTTTGAAGGTTTGTTGAATGTGTCTGATGACAGAGTGGCAGATATAGGGTGTTTGGGTCGAGGTGGTGTGCAAAGTGAGAGGGTTAGGGAAAATGATTTGGTAAACAGAGAAGAGGTAGTAAAAGCTTTGCGGAAGATGAAAGCCGGCAAGGCAGCAGGTTTGGATGGTATTGCAGTGGAATTTATTAAAAAAGGGGGTGACTGTATTGTTGACTGGTTGGTAAGGTTATTTAATGTATGTATGACTCATGGTGAGGTGCCTGAGGATTGGCGGAATGCTTGCATAGTGCCATTGTACAAAGGCAAAGGGGATAAGAGTGAGTGCTCAAATTACAGAGGTATAAGTTTGTTGAGTATTCCTGGTAAATTATATGGGAGGGTATTGATTGAGAGGGTGAAGGCATGTACAGAGCATCAGATTGGGGAAGAGCAGTGTGGTTTCAGAAGTGGTAGAGGATGTGTGGATCAGGTGTTTGCTTTGAAGAATGTATGTGAGAAATACTTAGAAAAGCAAATGGATTTGTATGTAGCATTTATGGATCTGGAGAAGGCATATGATAGAGTTGATAGAGATGCTCTGTGGAAGGTATTAAGAATATATGGTGTGGGAGGCAAGTTGTTAGAAGCAGTGAAAAGTTTTTATCGAGGATGTAAGGCATGTGTACGTGTGGGAAGAGAGGAAAGTGATTGGTTCTCAGTGAATGTAGGTTTGCGGCAGGGGTGTGTGATGTCTCCATGGTTGTTTAATTTGTTTATGGATGGGGTTGTTAGGGAGGTAAATGCAAGAGTTTTGGAAAGAGGGGCAAGTATGAAGTCTGTTGGGGATGAGAGAGCTTGGGAAGTGAGTCAGTTGTTGTTCGCTGATGATACAGCGCTGGTGGCGGATTCATGTGAGAAACTGCAGAAGCTGGTGACGGAGTTTGGTAAAGTGTGTGGAAGAAGAAAGTTAAGAGTAAATGTCAATAAGAGCAAGGTTATTAGGTACAGTAGGGTTGAGGGTCAAGTCAATTGGGAGGTGAGTTTGAATGGTGAGAGGCTGGAGGAAGTGAAGTGTTTTAGATATCTGGGAGTGGATCTGTCAGCGGATGGAACCATGGAAGCGGAAGTGGATCATAGGGTGGGGGAGGGGGCGAAAATTTTGGGAGCCTTGAAAAATGTGTGGAAGTCGAGAACATTATCCCGGAAAGCAAAAATGGGTATGTTTGAAGGAATAGTAGTTCCAACAATGTTGTATGGTTGCGAGGCGTGGGCTATGGATAGAGTTGTGCGCAGGAGGATGGATGTGCTGGAAATGAGATGTTTGAGGACAATGTGTGGTGTGGGTGGTTTGATCGAGTAAGTAACGTAAGGGTAAGAGAGATGTGTGGAAATAAAAAGAGCGTGGTTGAGAGAGCAGAAGAGGGTGTTTTGAAATGGTTTGGGCACATGGAGAGGATGAGTGAGGAAAGATTGACCAAGAGGATATATGTGTCGGAGGTGGAGGGTACGAGGAGAAGAGGGAGACCAAATTGGAGGTGGAAAGATGGAGTGAAAAGGATTTTGTGTGATCGGGGCCTGAACATGCAGGAGGGTGAAAGGAGGGCAAGGAATAGAGTGAATTGGAGCGATGTGGTATACAGGGGTTGACGTGCTGTCAGTGGATTGAATCAAGGCATGTGAAGCGTCTGGGGTAAACCATGGAAAGCTGTGTAGGTATGTATATTTGCGTGTGTGGACGTGTGTATGTACATGTGTATGGGGGGGGTTGGGCCATTTCTTTCGTCTGTTTCCTTGCGCTACCTCGCAAACGCGGGAGACAGCGACAAAGTATAAAAAAAAAAAAAAAAAAAAAAAAAAAATATATATATATATATATATATATATATATATATATATATATATATATATATATATATATATATACGGAAGATGAAGGCCGGCAAGGCAGCAGGTTTGGATGGTATTGCAGTGGAATGTATTAAAAAAGGCGGTGACTGTATTGTTGACTGGTTGGTAAGGTTATTTAATGTATGTATGACTCATGGTGAGGTGCCTGAGGATTGGCGGAATGCGTGCATAGTGCCATTGTACAAAGGCAAAGGGGATAAGAGTGAGTGCTCAAATTACAGAGGTATAAGTTTGTTGAGTATTCCTGGTAAATTATATGGGAGGGTATTGATTGAGAGGGTGAAGGCATGTACAGAGCATCAGATTGGGGAAGAGCAGTGCGGTTTCAGAAGTGGTAGAGGATGTGTGGATCAGGTGTTTGCTTTGAAGAATGTATGTGAGAAATACTTAGAAAAGCAAATGGATTTGTATGTAGCATTTATGGATCTGGAGAAGGCATATGATAGAGTTGATAGAGATGCTCTGTGGAAGGTATTAAGAATATATGGTGTGGGAGGCAAGTTGTTAGAAGCAGTGAAAAGTTTTTATCGAGGATGTAAGGCATGTGTACGTGTAGGAAGAGAGGAAAGTGATTGGTTCTCAGTGAATGTAGGTTTGCGGCAGGGGTGCGTGATGTCTCCATGGTTGTTTAATTTGTTTATGGAGGGGGTTGTTAGGGAGGTAAATGCAAGAGTCCTGGAAAGAGGGGCAAGTATGAAGTCTGTTGGGGATGAGAGAGCTTGGGAAGTGAGTCAGTTGTTGTTCGCTGATGATACAGCGCTGGTGGCTGATTCATGTGAGAAACTGCAGAAGCTGGTGACTGAGTTTGGTAAAGTGTGTGGAAGAAGAAAGTTAAGAGTAAATGTGAATAAGAGCAAGGTTATTAGGTACAGTAGGGTTGAGGGTCAAGTCAATTGGGAGGTGAGTTTGAATGGAGAAAAACTGGAGGAAGTGAAGTGTTTTAGATATCTGGGAGTGGATCTGTCAGCGGATGGAACCATGGAAGCGGAAGTGGATCATAGGGTGGGGGAGGGGGCGAAAATTTTGGGAGCCTTGAAAAATGTGTGGAAGTCGAGAACATTATCTCGGAAAGCAAAAATGGTTATGTTTGAAGGAATAGTGGTTCCAACAATGTTGTATGGTTGCGAGGCGTGGGCTATGGATAGAGTTGTGCGCAGGAGGATGGATGTGCTGGAAATGAGATGTTTGAGGACAATGTGTGGTGTGAGGTGGTTTGATCGAGTAAGTAACGTAAGGGTAAGAGAGATGTGTGGAAATAAAAAGAGCGTGGTTGAGAGAGCAGAAGAGGGTGTTTTGAAATGGTTTGGGCACATGGAGAGAATGAGTGAGGAAAGATTGACCAAGAGGATATATGTGTCGGAGGTGGAGGGAACGAGGAGAAGAGGGAGACCAAATTGGAGGTGGAAAGATGGAGTGAAAAAGATTTTGTGTGATCGGGGCCTGAACATGCAGGAGGGTGAAAGGAGGGCAAGGAATAGAGTGAATTGGAGCGATGTGGTATACAGGGGTTGACGTGCTGTCAGTGGAGTGAATCAAGGCATGTGAAGCGTCTGGGGTAAACCATGGAAAGCTGTGTAGGTATGTATATTTGCGTGTGTATGTACATGTGTATGGGGGGGGGGGGGTTGGGCCATTTCTTTCGTCTGTTTCCTTGCGCTACCTCGCAAACGCGGGAGACAGCGACAAAGTATAAAAAAAAAAAAAAAAAATATATATATATATATATATATATATATATATATATATATATATATATATATATATATATATATATATATATATATATATATAATACATACTTGCTGCCTCTATTCATATAAATATAATCCATTAATCATATAAGATGTAATCCATTAATCATATAAGATGTAATCCATTAATCATATAAGATGTAATCCATCAATCGTATTAGATGTAATCCATTAATTATGTAAGGAGTAATTCATTAATCATATGATATGTAATCCATTAATCATTTAAGATGCAATTCGTTCATCATATTAGGTGTAATCAATTGACCATATAAGATGTATCCCATTGATCATATAAGATGTAATCCATTAATCATATACGATTTTATCCATTAATCATATAAGATATAATCTATTGCTCATATTAGATGTAACCCATTAACCATATGAGATGTGATCCATTGATCATATTAGATGTAATCCATTAATCATATAAGATGTAATCCATTAATCATATTAGATGTATTCATTTAAACATATAAGTTGTGATCCGTAGATCATATTAGATGTAATCCATTAATCATATAAAATGAAATCCAATAATGATATTAGACGTAATCTATTGCTCAGATGTAATCCATTGATCATAGAAGATGTAATCCATTGACCATATTAGATGTAATCCATTAATCACATAAGATATAATTCAATAATCATAGATGTAATCCATTAATCATATTAGATGTAATCCAATAAACATATGATGTGATCCATTGATCATATGATGTGATCCATTGATCATGTTAGATGTAATCCATTAATCTTATAAGAAAGTAATCCATTAATCATATAAGATGTAATCTATTTATCATATTAGATGTAATCCATTGATCATATAAGCTTTAATCCATTAATCATATTGATGTAATTCATTAATCATATGATGTAATCCACCAATCACATAAGATGTAATCCATTGATCATATGAGATGTAATCCATTAATCATGTGATGTAATCCATTAATCATATAAGATGTAATCCATGAATCATTTATTATGGTATATATATTATCATGTTATCTATTAATCATATAAGATGTAATCCATTGATCATATGTGATCTATTTATCATATGTGATCCATCGATGGTATGTGATCATGGCCGACGTGTTTACATTATGGCGTCTCCCACACACGGTACAGGTCAGGGAGTTTCCCTCTACAACTACGTTGTTCACATCTTACAACTAAAGTGTTTTTGTTGTGATTTATGTTTGTTACGTATTATGATGTAACTTTATAAGTGTACAGTGTGATGGACATCCGTCAAATATGTGTATTTATGTCAAATTTGATGAAGTTGTCATCTTGGCGAAGTTGCAGTGTATAGATAACAAAAATCATGTATGAATTTGTCTCAATTACATCAGTAAAGTTGTTGTTTTAGTAAGAACAAATATATATAACATTACCTCAAGCATTTGATACAGACAAAGATGGTTACAGCTCGGAAGAGAAGTGGAAATTATCTAGTAAAATACAAGAAATGGTTAATGTACCAAACCACTAAAAACTATAACTTATCACGACTTACAACAACATTTGGTTGTTATAGTGATGTTGTAAGTGATATATATATATATATATATATATATATATATATATATATATATATATATATATATATAATGAGTGTGTTGTTGCCCATCAAGTTAAAAGTTAGAGGTTAGGTTAGGTTAGGTTAGGTTACATTAATTAAGGTAGGTTAGGTTACTCATTTGACAATAACGAACAAACTTGTTATATGTTTGATAAAATAAACATATAAATTACGTCAACATTATAGTTTAAGAGTCATCATATAAATCTTTAGTCATGAACAACAAACTCTACAACAGATCAAAGTTATATTTACGATAAACATTGTTGAAGTTACGTATAAGATATATATGTGAAGCCTGTGCCCAGCTGGACCTCCCTCCAGGGGGACTGCAGCCACAACTGTTGTATTATAATATTAGTAAGTTGTTGCTTGCCCGGCTCAACACCAGACTTGTATCTTTGTAATATAATCTCACAACAAGCTTGATATATGATCTCACAACAAGCTTGAAATATAATCTCACAACAAGCTTGATATATAATCTCACAACAAGCTTGAAATATAATCTCACAACAAGCTTGATATATAATCTCACAACAAGCTTGAAATATAATCTCACAACAAGCTTGATATATAATCTCACAACAAGCTTGATATATAATCTCACAGCAAGCTTGATATATAATCTCACAACAAGCTTGATATATAATCTCACAACAAGCTTGAAATATAATCTCACAACAAGCTTGATATATAATCTCACAACAAGCTTGAAATATAATCTCACAACAAGCTTGATATATAATCTCACAACAAGCTTGATATATAATCTCACAGCAAGCTTGATATATAATCTCACAACAAGCTTGATATATAATCTCACAACAAGCTTGATATATAATCTCACAATAAGTTTGATATATAATCTCACAATAAGTTTGATATATCTTCCTAGGTATGTTCAGCTCTAAGATTCATGTTGCTTCATTGTGAGGAGATTGTGAAACAAATTCATGAAAATAGATACAGAGAAGCAGTAGTTCAAATTTACTTAGATTGTGATAGCTGACTTGGTCTCGTATAGTAATACAGATGTATTTCATGGACTGTAACACAGTATGTCGGTGGTAATGCTGATGAACAGCATTCCTAATAAGGAGGCAAATTAAATAAGAAGAAATTTAGGTAAAATTAAGATATTAGTAGAAAGTAGTACATTATGAAATTAGGTTAAACAGCATTCAGGTAATGTGAAGTTTTCCTGTGGTAACTATTAAATATAATTCACCCTTCTTGATGTTTACCCATTTCATGCTAGAAGTAACGTAATTAGGTTTATTTTGCTTTCATTGGATGATTTTATAAAGAATCAGTAGACACAAGTTAAAGCTATTGCTTGAATGTTATTGGCTATATTATGTCAAGAAAACATATAAGAAACTCATTAAAGAATCCTTTTACATCACTTGCTAGTTTACCAACACTTTGGCCTTACTGACACTTCAAGCCTAGCCAGCTAACACTTTGACCCCTACTGTTGTGTTCTATATGATATATGAAATGTTCATATAATTTCATATTGATATTATAGTATTGTGGTATTATTGTATATATATTATCATACCTGACTTCTCTCCCACTTCTCACCATTAAAATAACTTAAAACTCAGGCACAGCTTTACCATGAATTTCACGAGTTGTGCCACAATACTGACCCCTCAGAGGAAAGGTGGCCACAGGACAATGTTAGAAATCATAACTCTAGGCCAGTGTTCATTCTAACCATCAGACATTTGCACAACCTCTCTTAGAACATTATACATCGTACTTGATCTCAGTCTCATCAAGTTGCCTGCAAGGATAGTGTTTATCATGAGCAGTCCAGTTCACTCTTCACCCTAACATAACCTTCAAACTTGTGTACAACCTCACCTTTACCTTAGCCACAACATTATACATCACCCTCACCCAACCTCACTCTTAACCTGAGCAGTCCACCTTGCTCATTATCTTAAGATAGTCTTTAAACTCTTACACCATTATTGACAGTCTCTCTCCCTTTATCTTATTTGTGGCAATATGGTGAGGTTGGTGTATATTTTTGGTAAAGCGCAAGTGACTGATGGTCAGGTTAGGGTGAACATTGGTCTGCATTGGTCCCTTTTCATATTTTCCTTTGCACAGCCTCTCCTCCAAAGGGGCCACAAGCACTTCTTCATTGTGGCATAATTGTTAAAGTTGTGTCTTAGTTTGAAGATTATGTTTGTGTGAGGAGTGTGTTGGATAGCTCACTTTCAACTTTATGCACTGTGGCAAGTGGATGGATTTAAGAGTGAGGTTGGGGGTAAGATGGTATATAATGTGACTTAGGTAGGACTGAAGTTGTGCATCAACTTGAAGGTCATGTTCCACCTAATCCTTCCTTGTAAATTGGTAAAGTTAGGAGTGAGGTTGGAGTGATGATGATTACGCACAATTGGTGTGGATAGCATAAGGGTCAGGTTGTATATTAGTTTGAAGGTTATGCTAGGGAAGAGGGAAAGAAGGATTTGTAATTGTGCTATCACCGAAAATAAGAGAGGATGTTATAGAGCTTTAATGGAATGAACCAAGAATAGAGTGGATGAAAGGAAGGATTGTAATACTGAAGTGTGCATGGGTATGTGTATTTACCCCTGTGACTATGAAGTCTGTGCGAGACAAGGATGAAATAGAGCATTTCTGGAGAAATTTCAATAACTGTATATACTGTTTTGTGAAGGAAAGAAAGGTGTGTAGTGGGTGATTTGAATGAAAGGTGGAATGTGATGTAATTGGTGAGATAGTTGGTTAATAGGGAGTGAATGGAGTAAATGAGAATGGAAAGTATCTTGTGTTTGTCTGTGCTGAAAGTTGTTTATTCCTAGCAAACACCGTTTTTCATCACAAGATGATCCACTGGTATATAGGTTGAGAAATAATGAAAGAGAAGATGAAAAGGGTTTGATTGGCTATGTGGCAGTGGATGAAAAGTTGAGAAAGGTTGTGCTATATGCTAGAGTTGTAAGAGGAATCTTTGGAGACTGACTGTTTTGTGGTTCTTGGTGGGGTTAAGATCAGGGAGAAGTGAGATATGGTGTAAAGAATGCAGAGGTAATGTGTTGGCAAGCGAGTTGATTCAGAAAGAATGCAAGTAAGAGTGTGAAAAGAGGGTGTCAGAAAGTTTAGATGGAAGCACTGTAAGTACAGGGATGCTGTCGTATGTGAATGAGGTGTTAAAATTTTAAGAAAGACTGTTAAGTTAGTAGAATTTGGAGTTGGATACTAGGTTGTGAGATATAGGAATTTAAAAGAAAATTCATGATGGACAGATGAGGTAAGAAATGGTATGGAAGAGAAGAGAAAGGCATATGGTAGATTGCTCAAGATTACTGTACCAGTTGAAGTTTGGCAAATGAGGAGAGAATAATATAAGATGTGTTGGCATAATGTTAAGAAGCTAATGGAGGAAAGCAGAGAAAGAGAAGGTGAAGATTTTGGAAGAAAGTTGAGTGAAACATTTAGAGAAAATAAATTATCCCTGGGGATAGGGGAGAAAGAATACTTCCCACGCATTCCTCACGTGTCGTAGAAGGCAACTAAAGGGGATGGGAGCAGGGGGCTAGAAACCCTCCCCTCCTTGTATTTTAACTTTCTAAAAGGGGATACAGAAGAAGGAGTCACGCGGGGAGTGCTAATCCTCCTCGAAGGCTCAGATTGGGGTGTCTAAATGTGTGTGGATGTAACCAGGATGACAAAAAAGGAGAGATAGTATGTTTGAGGAAAGGAACCTGGATGTTTTAGCTCTCAGTGAAACGAAGCTCAAGGGTAAAGGGGAAGAGTGGTTTGGGAATGTCTTGGGAGTAAAGTCAGAGGTTAATGAGAGGACAAGAGCAAGGGAAGGAGTAGCACTACCCCTGAAACAGGAGTGGTGGGAGTATGTGATAGAGTGTAAGAAAGTAAACTCTAGATTGATATGGGTGAAACTGAAAGTGGATGGAGAGAGATGGGTGATTATTGGTGCATATGCACCTGGGCATGAGAAGAAAGGTCATGAGAGGCAAGTGTTTTGGGAGCAGCTGAGTGAGTGTGTTAGTAGTTTTGATGCACGAGACTGGGTTATTGTGATGGGTGATTTGAATGCAAAGGTGAGTAATGTGGTAGTTGAGGGAATAATTGGTGTACATGGGGTGTTCAGTGTTGTAAATGGAAATGGTGAAGAGCTTGTAGATTTATGTGCTGAAAAAGGACTGGTGATTAGGAATGCCTGGTTTAAAAAGAGAGATATACATAAGTATACGTATGTAAATGGTTTGATCGAGTAAGTAATAATAGGGAAAGAGAGATGTGTCGTAATAAAAAGAGTGTGGTTGAGAGAGCAGAAGTGGGTGTTTTGAAATGGTTTGGTCTCATGGAGATAATGAAAGAGGAAAGATTGACAAAGAGGATATATGTGTCAGAGATGGAGGGAACGAGGAGAAGTGGGAAACCAAATTGGAGTTGGAAAGATGGAGTGAAAAAGATTTTGAGTGATCAGGGCCTGAACATGCAGGAGGGTGAAAGGCATGCAAGGAATAGAGTGAATTGGAACAATGTGGTATACCGGGGTCGACGTGCTGTCAGTGGATTGAACCAGGGCATGTGAAGCGTCTGGGGTAAACCATGGAAAGTTCTGTGGGGCTTCGATGTGGAAAGGGAGCTGTGGCTTCGGTGCATTATTACATGACAGCTAGAGACTGAGTGTGAACGATTGTGGCCTTTGTTGGCTTTTCCTAGCGCTACCTCGTACACATGAGTGGGGAGGGGGTTTTTTTATTTCATGTGTGGCGGGGTGGTGATGAGAATGAATAAAGGCAGATAGAATGAATTATGTACATGTGTATATATGTGTATGTCTCTGTGTGTATATATATGTATATGTTGAGATGTATAGGTATGTATATTTGCGTTTGTGGACATATATGTATATGCATGTGTATGTGGGTGGGTTGGGCCATTCTTCCGTCTGTTTCCTTGAGCTACCTTGCTAATGCGGAAGACAGCGACAAAGCAAAATATAAAAAGAAATAACGTATGTAAGTAGGAGAGATGGCCAGAGAGCATTATTGGATTACTTGTTAATTGATAGGCGCGCGAGAGAGACTTTTGGTTGTTAATATGCTGAGAGGTACAACTGGAGGGATGTCTGATCATTCTCTTGTGGAGGCAAAGGTGAAAATTTGTAGAGGTTAGGTTTGTAGAGAGAATGTTGGGGTGAAAAGAGCAGTGAGAGTAAGTGACCTTGGGAAGGAGACTTATGTGAGGAAGTACCAGGAGAGAATGAGCACTGAAAGGAAAAAGGTGAGAACAAAGGACATAAGGGGAGTGGGGGAGGAATGGGATGTATTTGGGGAAGCAGTGATGGCTTGCGCAAAAGATGCTTGTGGCATGAGAAGCGTGGGAGGTGGGCGGATTAGAAAGGGTAGTGAGTGGTGGGATGAAGAAGTAAGATTATTAGTGAAAGAGAAGAGAGAGGCATTTGGACCATTTTTGAAGGAAAATCATGGAAATGACTGGGAGATGTATAAAAGAAAGAGGCAGGAGGTCAAGAGAAGGCTGCAAGAGGTGAAAAAGAGGGCAAATGAGAGTTGGGGTGAGAGAGTATCATTAAATTTTAGGGAGAATAAAAAGATGTTTTGGAAGGAGGTAAATAAAGTGCGTAAGATGAGGGAACAAATGGGAACTTCATTGAAAGGGGCTAATGGGGAGGTGATAACAAGTAGTGGTGATGTGAGAAGGAGATGGAGTGAGTATTTGAAGGTTTGATGAATGTGTTTGATGATAGAGTGGCAGATATAGGGTGTTTTGGTCGAGGTGGTGTGCAAATTGAGAGGGTTAGGGAGAATGAATTGGTAAACAGAGAAGAGGTAGTAAAAGCTTTGCGGAAGATGAAATCCGGCAAGGCAGCGGGTTTGGATGGTATTGCAGTGGAATTTATTAAAAAAGGGGTTGACTGTATTGTTGACTGGTTGGTAAGGTTATTTAATGTATGTATGACTCATGGTGAGGTGCCTAAGGATTGGCGGAATGCTTGCATAGTGCCATTGTACAAAGCTAAAGGGGATAAAAGTGAGTACTCAAATTACTGAGGCATAAGTTTGTTGAGTATTCCTGGGAAATTATATAAGAGGGTATTGATTGAGAGGGTGAAGGAATGCACAGAGCATCAGATTGGGGAAGAGCATTGTGGTTTCAGAAGTGGTAGAGGATGTGTGGATCAGGTGTTTGCTTTGAAGAATGTATGTGAGAAATACTTAGAAAAGCAAATGTATTTGTATGTAGCATTTATGGATCTGGAGAAGGCATATGATAGAGTTGATAGAGATGCTCTGTGGAAGGTATTAAGAATATATGGTGTGGGAGGCAAGTTGTTAGAAGGAGTGGAAAGTTTTTATTGAGGAATTAAGGCATGTGTACTTGTAGGAAGAGAGGAAAGTGATTGGTTCTCAGTGAATGTAGGTTTGCGGCATGGGTGTGTGATGTCTCCATGGTTGTTTAATTTGTTTATGAATGGGGTTGTTAGGGAGGTGAATGTAAGAGCTTTGGAAAGAGGGGCAAGTATGCAGTCTGTTGTGCATGAAAGAGCTTGGGAAGTGAGTCAGTTGTTGTTCGCTGATGATACAGCGCTGGTGGCTGATTCGGGTGAGAAACTGCAGAAGCTGGTGACTGAGTTTGGTAAAGTGTGTGAAAGAAGAAAGCTGAGAGTAAATGTGAATAAGAGCAACGTTATTAGGTACAGTAGGGTTGAGGGACAAGTCAATTGGGAGGTAAGTTTGAATGGAGGAAGACTGGAGGAAGCGAAGTATTTTAGTTATCTGGGAGTGGATTTGGCAGTGGGTGGAACCATGGAAGTGGAAGTGAATCATAGGGTGGGGGAGCAGTCGAAAGTTCTGGGAGTGTTGAAGAATGTGTGGAAGTCGAGAACATTATCTCGGAAAGCAAAAATGGGTATGTTTGAAGGAATAGTGGTTCCAACAATGTTATGTGGTTATGAGGTGTGGGCTATAGATAGAGTTGTGTGCAGGAGGGTGGATGTGCTGGAAATGAGATGTTTGAGGACAATATGTGGTGTGAGGTTGTTTGATCGAGTAAGTAATACTAGGGTAAGAGGGATGCGTGGTAATAGAAATAGTGTGGTTGAGAGAGCAGAAGAGGGTGTTTTGAAATGGTTTGGTCACATGGAGAGAATGAGTGAGGAAAGATTGACAAAGAGGATATATGTGTCAGAGGTGGAGGGAACGAGGAGAAGTGGGAGACCAAATTGGAGGTGGAAAGATGGAGTGAAAAAGATTTTGAGTGATTGGGGCCTGAGCATGCGGGAGGGTGAAAGGCATGCAAGGAATAGAGTGAATTGAAACGATGTGGTATACCAGGTCGACGTGCTGTCAATGGATTGAACCAGGGCATGTGAAGCATCTGGGGTAAACCATGGAAAGTTCTGTGGGGCCTGGATGTGGAAAGGGAGCTGTGGTTTCGGTGCATTATACATGACAGCTAGAGACTGAGTGTGAACGAATGCGGCCTTTGTTATCTTTTCCTTGTGCTACCTCGCACATAGGGGGGGGGAGGGTTGTTATTTCATGTGTGGCGGGGTGGCGATGGGAATGAATAAAGGCAGACTTTGAATTATGTACATGTGTGTATATGTATATGTCTGTGTGTGTACGTATATGTATACATTGAGATGTATAGGTATGTATATTTGCGTGTGTGGACGTGTATGTATATACATGTGTATGTGGGTGGGTTGGGCCATTCTTTCGTCCGTTTCCTTGCTCTGCCTCGCTAACGCGGGAGGCAGCGACGAAGGCAATATATAGAAAAAAAATTATATTGGATTGTGGTGAAAAAGGAGAGAAAAGAATGTAAGATTGATAATGTAGATATGAGAAATAATGAAGGGGAGTATCTGAATCAAAAGGAGGAAATGAAAGGAAGATGGAGGATTTTTTTTGAAGAAATGACAAACATGAATGAAGGGAAGGCAGCAGTTGTTACATGCATGGGTATGGAGGATGAAAGGAAGATAAAAGTGAAGAGAGGAGGTGAATAGGGCAATAATGAGGCTAAAGGTGGGAAAGGCACCTGAAGTGGATGGGATTATGGCTGAAATGCTGAAGTATGAAGGAAAAAGAGGAAGAGAGTGGATGCATATGATGTGTAATTTAATATGGAAGCAGATGATTGTGGCAGAGGAGTGGGTGAAAGTTATTATTGTTCCTTTATTCAAAGAAAATGTACTATGGATGTATGTAGCAGTTATAGTGGAATAAGTCTGTTAATCATACCAGAAAAAGTGTTGATTGATAGTGATGGTAGTGACTAAATGCAGAATAAATGAGAAGAATGGGAATTTTAGAAAAGGTTGTACTGATGAGATTCTTGTGGTGAAAATTACTGGAAAAGTATCTGGCAAAAGGTAAGAAGTTGTATGCAGCTTTTATGGATCTTGAGAAAGCTTAGGGAAATGCTTTATGGGATGTGGTAGGAGGACAACTGTTAGATGGTGTGATAGCCATCTACAGAGTAGCAGATGCATGTGTAAGAGTGGATGGAGAGTTGAGCAGAAGTTTCGGTATATATGTGGGTGTGGATCATGGCTGTGTGATGTTACCATAGCTTTTTAACATATGTATGGATGGAGTGATAAGAGAGGTGAAAGCAAGACTAGGGAAAGGAGGTGCAGAGATGGAGTGTGGTGATGAGGTATGATGGTTAGTGACAGGCCTGTTTATGGATTAGACTGTGTTGTTTGCTGAGAGTGAAGAGGAATTGCAGAAGGTTGTGTAAGCACAGGCAATTGAAGGTAAATGCAAGTAAAAGTAATGTAATTGTGTTTGACAGGAAACATACTGAAGGTAGAGATTTTCCAAAACCATATAGAGCAAAAGAAGAGAGTGTATTAAACTGTTATAGATATGAGTAGAAGAAAAACTGGAAAGGTAAGAGAATTTAAGTATTTAAGAGATATCTTGGGTACGTTTGGTGAGATGGAAGGAGAGATAAGGGAAAGAGCAGTACAGGGTAAAAGAATCATTGGTTACCTTAATCAGATGATGAAGGGTGGAGGTGTAAGTATGAAAGTGAAGAAAGGATGAAGGGACAGCATAATCTTCCCACTTCAGACAAAACATGGACATGGAATGAGTCATAGAGGTCAAGCATCCAGGCTGTGGGATGAGCTATTAGAGAGGAGCATGTGGTATGACTAGGTGGAATGAAGAAAGAAATGACAGGGTGTATATGAGATGTGGTATGTCTGGAAATGCAAAGGGAATTAATTTTGGAATGGTTGAGTTGGTGAAACGTGCTTTGAGGTGGTTTGGGCATGTGGAAAGAATTTGAAGATGGGGAATTTACAAGGGGAGTGTATGACAGTACAATTAAAGGGGTTAGTGTGAGAGGAAGACTACCTTTGACATAAGGAAATAGAGCAGAAGAATACTGGAGGGTGAGAAATGGTGGAAGAATGGATGGACTGGTGCATGCAAGTGAGGCATGTAAGGGTGGGGATAAATGGAGACACTTTTGCCATGTCCACCCCCTGATGAGAATTTTTCGAGGGAAGGGGCATCAGAGATATAATTAGATATATAGCTAGGGGATAGGGGAGAAAGAATACTTCCCATGCATTTCTCACATGTCATAGAAGGCGACTAAAGGGGACGGGAGCGTGGGGCTAGAAACCCTCCCCTCCTTGTGTTTTAACTTTCTGAAAGGGGAAACAGAAGAAGGAGTCATGCGGGGAGTACTCATTCTCCTCGAAGGCTCTGATTGGGGTGTCTAAATGTGTGTGGATGTAACCAAGATGACAAAAAAGGAGAAATAGGTAGTATGTTTGAGGAAAGGAACCTGGATGTTTTGGCTCTGAGTGAAATGAAGCTCAAGGGTGAAGGGGGAGAGTGGTTTGGGAATGTCTCGGGAGTAAAGTCAGGGGTTAGTGAGAGGACAAGAGCAAGGGAAGGAGTAGCACTATTCCTGCAACAGGAGTTGTGGGAGTATGTGATAGAGTGTAAAAAAGTAAACTCTAGATTCATATGGGTAAAACTGAAAGTGGATGGAGAGAGATGGATGATTATTGATGCATATGCACCTGGGCATGAGAAGAAAGATCATGAGAGGCAAGTGTTTTGGGAGCAGCTAAGTGAGTGTGTTATTAGTTTTAATACACAAGACTGGGTTATAGATGATGGCTCATTTGAATGCTAAGGTGAGTAACATGGCAGTTGAGGGAATAATTGGTGTACATGGGGTGTTCAGTATTGTAAATGGAAATGGTGAAGAGCTTGTAGATTTATGTGCTGAAAAAGGACTGGTGATTGGGAATACCTTGTTTAAAAAGAGAGATATACATAAGTGTATGTATGTAAGTAGGAAAGATGGTCAGAGAGCGTTATTGTATTATGTGTTAATTGATAGGCGCGCGAAAGAGAGACTTTTCGATGTTAAAGAGCTGGGAGGGGCAACTGGAGGGATGTCTGATCATTATCTTGTGGAGGCAAAGGTGAAGATTTGTAGAGGTTTTCAGAAAAGAAGAGAGAATGTTGGGGTGAACAGAGTGGTTAGAGTAAGTGAGCTTGGGAAGGAGACTTGTGTGAGGAAGTACCAGGAGAGACTGAGTACAGAATGGAAAAAGGTGAGAACAAAGGACATAAGGGGAGTGGGGGAGGAATGGGATGTATTTAGGAAGCCGTAATGGTTTGTGGAAAAGATGCTTGTGGCATGATAAGCGTGGGAGGTGGGCAGATAAGAAAGGGTAGTGAGTGATAGGATGAAGAAGTAAGATTATTAGCGAAAGAGAAGAGAGAGGCATTTGGACCATTTTTGCAGGGAAATAATGCAAATGAGTGGGAGATGTATAAAAGAAAGAGGCAGGAGGTCAATAGAAGGGTGCATGAGGTGAAAAAGAGGGCAAATGAGAGTTGGGGTGAGAGAGTATCATTAAATTTTAGGGAGAATAAAATTATGTTTTGGAAGGAGGTAAGTAAAGTGCATTAGACAAGGGAACAAATGGGAACATCAGTGAAGGGGGCTAATGGAGAGGTGATAACAAGTAGTGGTGATGTGAGAAGGAGATGGAGTGAGTATTTTGAAGGTTTGATGGATGTGTTTGATGATAGAGTGGCAGATATAGGGTGTTTTGGTCGAGGTGGTGTACAAAGTGAGAGGGTTAGGGAGAATGATTTGGGAAACAGAAAAGAGGTAGTAAAAGCTTTGCGGAAGATGAAAGCCAGAAAGGAATTTATTAAAAGAGGGAGTGACTGTATTGTTGACTGGTTGGTAAGGTTATTTGATGTATGTATGGCTCATGGTGAGGTGCCTGAGGACTGGCAGAATGCTTGCATAGTGCCATGGTACAAAGACAAAGGGGATAAAAGTGAGTGCTCAAATTACAGAGGTATAAGTTTGTTGAGTATTCCTGGGAAATTATATTTATTTATTTTGCTTTGTCGCTGTCTCCCGCGTTAGTGAGGTAGCGCAAGGAAACAGACGAAAGAATGGCCCAACCCACCCACATACACATGTATATACATACACGTCCACACACTCAAATATACATACCCATACATCTCAACATATACATATATATACATACACACACAGACATATACATATATACACATGTACATAATTCATACTGTCTGCCTTTATTCATTCCCATCGCCACCTCGCCACACATGAAATAACAACCCCCTCCCCCCTCATGTGTGCGAGGTAGCGCTAGGAAAAGACAACAAAGGCCCCATTCGTTCACACTCAGTCTCTAGCTGTCATGTAATAATGCACCGAAACCACAGCTCCCTTTCCATATCCAGGCCCCACGGAACTTTCCATGGTTTACCCCAGACGCTTCACATGTCCTGCTTCAATCCATTGACAGCACGTCGACCCCGGTGTACCACATCGTTCCAATTCACTCTATTACTTGCATGCCTTTCACCCTCCTCTATGTTCAGGCCCCAATCACTCAAAATCTTTTTCACTCCATCTTTCCACCTCCAATTTGGTCTCCCACTTCTCCTCGTTCCCTCCACCTCTGACACATATATCCTCTTTGTCAATCTTTCCTCACTGATTCTCCCCATGTGACCAAACCATTTCAAAACACCCTCTTCTGCTCTCTCAACCACACTCTTTTTATTACCACACATCTCTCTTACCCTATTATTACTTACTCGATCAAACCACCTCACACCACATATTGTCCTCAAACATCTCATTTCCAGCACATCCACCCCCCTGCGCACAACTCTATCCATAGCCCACGCCTCGCAACCATACAACATTGTTGGAACCACTATTCCTTCAAACATACCCACCTTTGCTTTCGGAGATAATGTTCTCGACTTCCACACATTTTTCAAGACTCCCAGAATTTTCGCCCACTCCCCCACCCTATGATTCACTTCCGCTTCCATGGTTCCATCCGCTGCCAAATCCACTCCCAGATATCTAAAACACTTCACTTCCTCCGGTTTTTCTCCATTCAAACTTACCTCCCAATTGACTTGACCCTCAACCCTGCTGTACCTAATAACCCTGCTCTTATTCACATTTACTCTCAAACTTTCTTCTTTCACACGCTTTACCAGACTCAGTCACCAGCTTCTGCAGTTTCTCACATGAAACAGCCGCCAGCGCTGTATCATCAGCGAACAACAACTGACTCACTTCCTAAGATCTCTCATCCACAACAGACTGCATACTTGCTTCTCTTTCCAAAACTCTTGCATTCACATCCCTAACAACCCCATCCATAAACAATTAAACAACCATGGAGACATCACACACCCCTACCGCAAACCTACATTCACTGAGAACCAATCACTTTTCTCCCTTCCTCCACGTACACAAGCCTAACATCCTCAATAAAAACTTTTCACTGCTTCTAACAACTTGCCTTCCACACCATATATTCTTAATACCTTCCACAGAGCATCTCAATCAACTCTGTCAAATGCCATCTCCAGATCCATAAATGTTACGTACAAATCCATTTGCTTTTCTAAGTATTTCTCACATACATTCCTCAAAGCAAACACCTGATCCACACATCCTCTACCACTTCTGAAACCACACTGCTCTTCCCCAATCTGATGCTCTGTACATGCCTTCACCCTCTCACTCAATACCCTCCCATATTATTTACCAGGAATACTCAACAAACTTATACCTCTGTAATTTGAGCACTCACATTTGTCCTCTTTGCCTTTGTACAATGGCACTATGCAAGCATTCCGCCAATCCTCAGGCACCTCACCATGAATCATACATACATTAAATAACCTTACCAAGCAGTCAACAACACAGTCTCCCCCTTTTTTTAATAAATTCCACTGCAATACCATCCAAACCCACTGCCTTGCTGGCTTTCATCTTCCGCAAAGCTTTTACCACCTCTTTTCTGTTTACCAAATCATTTTCCCTAATCGTCCCACTTTCCACACCACCTCGACCAAAACACCATATATCTGCCACTCTGTCATGAAACACATTCTACAAAACTTCAAAATACTCACTCCACCTCCTTCTCACGTCATCACTACTTGTTATCACCTCCCCATTTGCCCCCTTCACTGAGGTTCCCATTTGTTCCTTTGTCTTACGCGCTTTATTTACCTTCTTCCAAAACATCTTTTTATTTTCCCTAAAATTTAATGATACTCTCTCACCCCAACTCTCATTTGCCCTCTTTTTCACCTCTTGCATGTTTCTCTTGACCTCCTACCTCTTTCTTTTATACATCTCCCAGTCATTTGCACTATTTCCCTGCAAAAATCGTCCAAATGCCTCTCTCTTCTCTTTCATTAATAATCGTACTTCTTCATCCCACCACTCACTACCCTTTCTAATCTGCCCACCTCCCACGCTTCACATGCCACAAGCATCTTTTGCGCAAGCCATCACTGCTTCCCTAGATGCATTCCATTCCTCCCCTTAACTCCTTTGTTCTCACCTTTTTCCATTCTGTACTCAGTCTCTCCTGGTACTTCCTCACACAAGTCTCCTTCCCAAGCTCACTTACTCTCACCACTCTGTTCACCCCAACATTCTCTTTTCTTTTCTGAAAAACTCTACAAATCTTCACCTTCACCTCCACAAGATAATGATCAGACATCCCTTCAGTTGCACCTCTCAGCACATTAACATCCAAAAGTCTCTCTTTCACGTACCTATCAATTAACTTGTAATCCAGTAACTCTGTCTGGGCATCTCTCCTACTTACATACATATACTTATGTGTATCTCTCTTTTTAAACCAGGTATTCCCAATCACCAGTCCTTTTTCAGCACATAAATCTACAAGCTCTTCACCATTTCCATTTACAACACTGAACACCCCATGTATACCAATTATTCCCTCAACTGCCACATTACTCACCTTTGCATTCAAACCACCCATCACTATAACCCAGTCCCGTGCATCAAAACACTAACACACTCATTCAGCTGCTCCCAAAAACTTGCCTCTCATGATCTTTCTTCTCATGCTCAGGTGCATTTGCACCAATAATCACCCATCTCTCTCCATCAACTTTCAGTTTTACCCCTATCAATGTAGAGCTTACTTTCTTGCACTCTATCACATACACCCACCACTCCTGTTTCAAGAGTAGTGCTACTCCTTCCCTTGCTCTTGTCCTCTCACTAACCCCTGACTTTACTCCCAAGACATTCCCAAACCACTCTTCCCCTTTACCCTTGAGCTTCGTTTCACTCAGAGCCAAAACATCCAGGTTCTTTTCCTCAAACATACTACCTATCTCTCCTTTTTTCTCATCTTGTTTACATCCACACACATTTAGACACCCCAATCAGAGCCTTCGAGGAGGATAAGCACTCCCCGCATGACTCCTTATTCTGTTTCCCCTTTTAGAAAATTAAAATACAAGGAGGGGAGGGTTTCTAGCCCCCCCATTCACGTCCCCTTTAGTTGCCTTCTACGACATGTGAGGAATGCGTGGAAAGTATTCTTTCTCCCCTATCCCCAGGGAAATTGTATTTTATTATACTTAGTTGCTGTCTCCCGCGTTAGCGAGGTAGCGCAAGGAAACAGACGAAAGAATGGCCCAACCCACCCACATACACATGTATATACATACACGTCCACACACGCACATATGCATACCTGTACATCTCAACGTATACATATATATATATATACACACAGACATATACATATATATACTCACACAGACATATACATATATGTATACACACAGACATAGACATATATACACCTGCACATAATTCACACTGTCTACCCTTATTCATTCCCGTCACCACCCTGCTACACATGAAATGAAAACCCCCTCCCCCTTATGTGTGCCAGGTAGCGCTAGGAAAAGACAATGAAGACCACATTCGTTCACACTCAGTCTCTAGCTGTCATGTATAATGCTCTGAAACCACCGCTCCCTTTCCACATCCAGGCCTCACAAAACTTTCCAAGGTTTACCCGGACACTTCACATACCCTGGTTCAATCCATTGACTGCACATCAACCCCGGTATACCACATCGTTCCAATTCACTCTATTCCTTGCATGCCTTTCACCCTCCTGCATGTTCAGGCCCTGAGCACTCAAGATCTTTTTCACTCCATCTTTCCACCTCCAATTTGGCCTCCCACCTCTCCTTATTCCCTCCACTTCTGACACATATATCCTCTTTTTCAATCTTTCCTCACTTGTTCTCTCCATGTGACCAAACCATTTCAAAACACCCACTTCTGCTCTCTCAACCACACTCTTTTTATTACCACACATCTCTCATACCCTTTCATTACTTACTCGATCAAACCACCTCACCTTGCTTATTGTCCTCAAACATCTCACTTTTAGCACACCCACCCTTCTCCGCACAACTCTATCTACAGCCGACGCCTCGCAACCATATAACATTTTTGGAACCACTGTTCTTTCAAACATACCCATTTTTGCTTTCCGAGATAATGTTTTCGACTTCCACACATTTGTCAATGCTCCCAGAACTTTCGCCCGCTCCCCCACCCTATGATTCACCTCTGCTTCCGTGGTTTCATCCGCTGCCAAATTTATTCCCAGCTATCTAAAACACTTCACTTCCTCCTGTCTTTCTCCATTCAAACATACCTCCCAATTGACTTGTCCCTCAACCCTACTGTACCTAATAACCTTGTTTTTATTCACATTTCTCCCAGCTTTCTTCTTTCACACACTCTACAAAACTCAGTCACCAGCTTCTGTAGTTTCTCACCCAAATCAGCCACCAGCTCTGTATCATCAGCGAACAACAACTGACTCACTTCCCTAGCTCTCTCATCCACAACAGACTGCATACTTGCCCCTCTTTCCAAAACTCTTGCATTCACCTCCCTAACAACCCCATCCATAAACAAATTAAACAACCATGGAGACATCATGCATCCCTGCCGCAAACCAACATTCGCTGAGAACCAATCACTTTCCTCTATTCCTACACATACACATGCCTTACATCCTCGATAAAAAACTTTTCACTGCCCCTAACAACTTACCTCCTACACCATATATTCTTAATACCTTCCACAGAGCATCTCTATCAATTCTATCATGTGCCTTCTCCAGATCCTTAAATGCTACATACAAATCCATTTGCTTTTCTAAGAATTTCTCACATACATTTTTCAAAGCAAAAACCTGATGCATACATCCTCTACTGCTCTTCCCCGATTTGATGATCTGTACATGCCTTCACCCTCTCAATCAATACCCTTCGATATAATTTTCCAGGAATACTCAACAAACTTATACCTCTGTAATTTGAGCACTCACTCTTATCCCCTTTGCCTATGTACAGTGGCACTATGCAGGCATTCTGCCAGTCCTCAGGCACCTCACCATGAGTCATACATACATTAAATAACCTTACCAACCAGTCAACAATACAGTCACCCCCTTTTTTATTAAATTCCACTGCAATACCATCCAAACCCACTGACTTGCTGGCTTTCATATTCTACGAAGCTTTTACTACTACCTCTTCTTTGTTTACCAAATCTTTCTCCATTCTCCATAACCCTCACACTTTGCACACCACCTCGACCAAAACACGCTATATCTGCCACTTTATCATCAAACGCATTCAACAAACCTTCAAAATACTCACTCCATCTCCTTCTCACATCACCACTAGTTATCACCTCCCCATTAGTCCCCTTTACTGATGTTCCAATTTGTTCCCTTGTCTTACGCACTTTATTTACCTCCTTCCAAAACATCTTTTTATTCTCACTAAAATTTAATGATACTCTCTCACCCCAACTCTCATTTGCCCTCTTTTTTGCCTCTTGCACCTTTCTCTTGACCTCCTGCCTCTATCTTTTATACTTCTCCCAGTCATTTGCATTATTACCCTGCATAAGTTGTCCAAATGCCTCTCTCTCTTCTCTTTCACTAATAATCTTACTTCTTCATCCCACCACTCACTATCCTTTCTTCATCCCACCACTCACTACCCTTTCTAATTTGCCCACATCTCACACTTCTCATGCCACAAGGCGTGTACAGAGCATCAGATTGGGGATGAGCAGTGTTGTTTCAGAAGTGGTAGAGGATGTGTGGATAAGGTGTTTGCTTTGAAGAATGTATGTGAGAAATACTTAGAAAAACAAACGGATTTGTATGTGGCATTTATGGATCTGGAGAAGGCATATGACAGAATTGATAGAGATGCTCTGTGGAAGGTATTAAGAATATATGATGTGGAAGGCAAGTTGTTAGAAGCAGTGAAAAGACGGGCAAGTATGCAGTCTGTTGTGGATGAGAGAGCTTGGGAAGTGAGTCAGTTGTTTCGCTGATGATACAGCACTGGTGGCTGATTCATGTGAGAAACTGCAGAAGCTGGTGACTGAGTTTGGTAAAGTGTGTGAAGGAAGAAAGTTCAGAGTAAATGTGAATAAGAGCAAGGTTATTAGGTACAGTAGGATTGAGGGTCAAGTCAATTGGGAGGTAAATTTGAATGGAGAAAAACTGGAGGAAATGAAGTGTTTTAGATATCTGGGAGTGGATTTGCCAGCGGATGGAACCATGGAAGCGGAAGTGAATCATAGGGTGAGGGAGGGGGCGAAAATTTTGGGAGCGTTGAAGAATGTGTGGAAGTCGAGAACATTATCTCCGAAAGCAGAAATGGGTATGTTTGAAGGAATAGTGGTTTCAACATTGTTGTATGGTTGTGAGGCGTGGGCTATGGATAGAGTTGTGTGCAGGAGGGTGGATTTGCTGGAAATGAGATGTTTGAGGACAGTATGTGGTGTGAGGTGGTTTGATCGAGTAAGTAATAATAGGGTAAAAGAGATGTGTGGTCATAAAAAGAGTGTGGTTGAGAGAGCAGAAGAGGGTGTTTTGAAGTGGTTTCGTCACATGGAGAGAATGAGTGAGGAAAGATTGACAAAGAGGATATATGTGTCAGAGGTGGAGGGAACGAGGAGAAGTGGGAGACTAAATTGGAGGTGGAAAGATGGAGTGAAAAAGATTTTGAGTGATCAGGGCCAGAACATGCAGGAGGGTGAAAGGCGTGCAAATAATAGAGAGAATTGGAACGATGTGGTATACCGGGGTCGACGTGCTGTCAATGGATTGAACCAGCGCATGTGAAGCATGTGGTGTAAACCATGGAAAGTTGTGTGGGGCCTGGATGTGGAAAGGGAGCTATGGTTTCGGTGCATTATTACATGACAGCTAGAGACTGAGTGTGAACGAACGGGGCCTTTGTTGACTTTTCCTAGCACTACCTCACACACATGAGGGGGGAGGGGGTTGTTATTTCATGTGTGGTGAGGTGGCGATGGGAATGAATAAAGGCAGACAGTATGAATTATGTACATGTGTATATATCTATATGTGTCTGTGTGTATATATATGTATACTTTGAGATGTATAGGTATGTATATTTGCGTGTAGACATGTATGCATATACATGTGTATGTGGGTGGGTTGGGCCATTTCTTTTGTCTGTTTCCTTGCGCTACCTCGCTAACGCGGGAGACAGCGACAAAGCAAAATATGTAAAATATAAATAAATATATATATATATATGTATATATATGTATATATATATATATATATATATATATATATATATATATATATATATATATATATATATATATATAATTTTTTTTTTTTCATACTATTCGCCATTTCCCGCGATAGTGAGGTAGCGTTAAGAACAGAGGACTGGGCCTTTGAGGGAATATCCTCACCTGGCCCTCTTCTCTGTTCCTTCTTTTGGAAAATTAAAAAAAAAAACGAGAGGGGAGGATTTCCAGCCCCCCCCGCGCCCTTCCCTTTTAGTTGCCTTCTACGACACGCAGGGAATACATGGGAAGTATTCTTTCTCCCCTATCCCCAGGGAATATATATATATATATATATATATATATATATATATATATATATATATATATATATATATATATTCTTTTTCTTTCATACTATTTGCCATTTCCCGCGATAGCGAGGTAGCGTTAAGAACAGAGGACTGGGTCTTTGAGGGAATATCCTCACCTGGCCCTCTTCTCTGTTCCTTCTTTTGGGAAAAAAAAGAAACGAGAGGGGAGGATTTCCAGCCTCCCGCTCCCTTCCCTTTTAGTCGCCTTCTACGACACGCAGGGAATACTTGGGAAGTATTCTTTCTTCCCTATCCCCAGGGAATAAATATATATATATATATATATATATTTTTTTTTTTTTTTTTTTTTTTGCTTTGTTGCTGTCTCCCGCGTTTGCGAGGTAGCGCAAGGAAACAGACGAAAGAAATGGCCCAAACCACCCCCATACACATGTATATACATACGTCCACACACGCAAAATATACATACCTACACAGCTTTCCATGGTTTACCCCAGACGCTTCACATGCCTTGATTCAATCCACTGACAGCACGTCAACCCCAGTATACCACATCGCTCCAATTCACTCTATTCCTTGCCCTCCTTTCACCCTCCTGCATGTTCAGGCCCCGATCACACAAAATATTTTTCACTCCATCTTTCCACCTCCAATTTGGTCTCCCTCTTCTCCTCGTTCCCTCCACCTCCGACACATATATCCTCTTGGTCAATCTTTCCTCACTCATTCTCTCCATGTGTCCAAACCACTTCAAAACACCCTCTTCTGCTCTCTCAACCACGCTCTTTTTATTTCCACACATCTCTCTTACCCTTACGTTACTCACTCGATCAAACCACCTCACACCACACATTGTCCTCAAACATCTCATTTCCAGCACCTCCATCCTCCTGCGCACAACTCTATCCATAGCCCACGCCTCGCAACCATACAACATTGTTGGAACCACTATTCCTTCAAACATACCCATTTTTGCTTTCTGAGATAATGTTCTCGACTTCCACACATTCTTCAAGGCCCCCAGAATTTTCGCCCCCTCCCCCACCCTATGATCCACTTCCGCTTCCATGGTTCCATCCGCTGCCAGATCCACTCCCAGATATCTAAAACACTTCACTTCCTCCAGTTTTTCTCCATTCAAACTCACCTCCCAATTGACTTGACCCTCAACCCTACTGTACCTAATAACCTTGCTCTTATTCACATTTACTCTTAACTTTCTTCTTCCACACACTTTACCAAACTCAGTCACCAGCTTCTGCAGTTTCTCACGTGAATCAGCCACCAGCACTGTATCATCAGCGAACAACAACTGACTCACTTCCCAAGCTCTCTCATCCCCAACAGACTTCATACTTGCCCCTCTTTCCAAAACTCTTGCATTTACCTCCTAACAACCCCATCCATAAACAAATTAAACAACCATGGAGACATCACACACCCCTGCCGCAAACCTACATTCACTGAGAACCAATCAGTTTCCTCTCTTCCTACACGTACACATGCCTTACATCCTCGATAAAAACTTTTCACTGCTTCTAACAACTTTCCTCCCACACCATATATTCTTAATACCTTCCACAGAGCATCTCTATCAACTCTATCATATGCCTTCTCCAGATCCATAAATGCTATATACAAATCCATTTGCTTTTCTAAGTATTTCTCACATATATATATATATATATATATATATATATATATATATATATATATATATATATATATATATATATATATATATTTTTTTTTTTTTTTTTTTTTATACTTTGTCGCTGTCTCCCGCGTTTGCGAGGTAGCGCAAGGAAACAGACGAAAGAAATGGCCCAACCCCCCCCATACACATGCACATACACACGTCCACACACACAAATATACATACCTACACAGCTTTCCATGGTTTACCCCGGACGCTTCACATGCCTTGATTCAATCCACTGACAGCACGTCAACCCCTGTATACCACATCGCTCCAATTCACTCTATTCCTTGCCCTCCTTTCACCCTCCTGCATGTTCAGGCCCCGATCACACAAAATCTTTTTCACTCCATCTTTCCACCTCCAATTTGGTCTCCCTCTTCTCCTCGTTCCCTCCACCTCCGAGAGAGAGCAGAAGAGGGTGTTTTAAAATGGTTTGGGCACATGGAGAGAATGAGTGAGGAAAGATTGACCAAGAGGATATATATATATATATATATATATATATATTTTATTTTATATTTATTATACTTTGTCGCTGTCTCCCGTGTTTGCGAGGTAGCGCAAGGAAACAGACGAAAGAAATGGCCCAACCCCCCCCCCATACACATGTATATACATACGTCCACACACGCAAATATACATACCTACACAGCTTTCCATGGTTTACCCCAGACGCTTCACATGCCTTGCTTCAATCCACTGACAGCACGTCAACCCCGGTATACCACATCGCTCCAATTCACTCTATTCCTTGCCCTCCTTTCACCCTCCTGCATGTTCAGGCCCCGATCACACAAAATCTTTTCCACTCCATCTTTCTACCTCCAATTTGGTCTCCCTCTTCTCCTCGTTCCCTCCACCTCCGACACATATATCCTCTTGGTCAATCTTTCCTCACTCATTCTCTCCATGTGCCCAAACCACTTCAAAACGCCCTCTTCTGCTCTCTCAACCACGTTCTTTTTATTTCCACACATCTCTCTTACCCTTACGTTACTCACTCGATCAAACCACCTCACACCACACATTGTCCTCAAACATCTCATTTCCAGCACATCCATCCTCCTGCGCACAACTCTATCCATAGCCCACGCCTCGCAACCATACAACATTGTTGGAACCACTATTCCTTCAAACATACCCATTTTTGCTTTCCGAGATAATGTTCTCGACTTCCACACATTCTTCAAGGCCCCCAGAATTTTTGCCCCCTCCCCCACCCTATGATCCACTTCCGCTTCCATGGTTCCATCCGCTGCCAGATCCACTCCCAGATATCTAAAACACTTCACTTCCTCCAGTTTTTCTCCATTCAAACTCACCTCCCAATTGACTTGACCCTCAACCCTACTGTACCTAATAACCTTGCTCTTATTCACATTTACTCTTAACTTTCTTCTTCCACACACTTTACCAAACTCAGTCACCAGCTTCTGCAGTTTCTCACATGAATCAGCCACCAGCGCTGTATCATCAGCGAACAACAACTGACTCACTTCCCAAGCTCTCTCATCCCCAACTGACTTCATACTTGCCCCTCTTTCCAAAACTCTTGCATTTACCTCCCTAACAACACCATCCATAAACAAATTAAACAACCATGGAGACATCACACACCCCTGCCGCAAACCTACATTCACTGAGAACCAATCACTTTCCTCTCTTCCTACACGTACACATGCCTTACATCCTCGATAAAAACTTTTCATTGCTTCTAACAACTTTCCTCCCACACCATATATTCTTAATACCTTCCACAGAGCATCTCTATCAACTCTATCATATGCCTTCTCCAGATCCATAAATGCTACATACAAATCCATTTGCTTTTCTAAGTATTTCTCACATACATTCTTCAAAGCAAACACCTGATCTACACATCCTCTACCACTTCTGAAACCACACTGCTCTTCCCCAATCTGATGCTCTGTACATGCCTTCACCCTCTCAATCAATACCCTCCCATATAATTTACCAGAAATACTCAACAAACTTATACCTCTGTAATTTGAGCACTCACCCTTATCCCCTTTGCCTTTGTACAATGGCACTATGCACGCATTCCGCCAATCCTCAGGCACCTCACCATGAGTCATACATACATTAAATAGCCTTACCAACCAGTCAACAATACAGTCACCCCCTTTTTTAATAAATTCCACTGCAATACCATCCAAACCTGCTGCCTTGCCGGCTTTCATCTTCCGCAAAGCTTTCACTACCTCTTCTCTTTTTACCAAATCATTTTCCCTAACCCTCTCACTTTGCACACCACCTCGACCAAAACACCCTATATCTGCCACTCTATCATCAAACACATTCAACAAACCTTCAAAATACTCACTCCATCTCCTTCTCACATCACCACTACTTGTTATCACCTCCCCATTTGCGCCCTTCACTGAAGTTCCCATTTGCTCCCTTGTCTTACGCACTTTATTTACCTCCTTCCAGAACATCTTTTTATTCTCCCTAAAATTTAATGATACTCTCTCACCCCAACTCTCATATATATATATATATATATATATATATATATATATATATATATATATATATATATATATATATATATATTTTTTTTTTTTTTTTTCAAACTATTCGCCATTTCCCGCGTTAGCGAGGTAGCGTTAAGAACAGAGAACTGGGCCACTGAGGGAATATCCTCACCTGGCCCCCTTCTCTGTTCCTTCTTTTGGAAAATTAAAAAAAATTGAGAGGGGAGGATTTCCAGCCCCCCGCTCCCTCCCCTTTTAGTCGCCTTCTACGACACGCAGGGAATACGTGGGAAGTATTCTTTCTCCCCTATCCCCAGGGATATATATATATATATATATATATATATATATATATATATATATATATATATATATATATTTTTTTTTTCTTTTTTTTTGTCGCTGTCTCTCGCATTTGCGAGGTAGCGCAAGGAAACAGATGAAAGAAATGGCCCAACCCACCCCCATACACATGTATATACATACGTCCACACACGCAAATATACATACCTACACAGCTTTCCATGGTTTACCCCAGACGCTTCACATGCCTTGATTCAATCCACTGACAGCACGTCAACCCCGGTATACCACATCGCTCCAATTCACTCTATTCCTTGCCCTCCTTTCACCCTCCTGCATGTTCAGGCCCCGATCACACAAAATCTTTTTCACTCCATCTTTCCACCTCCAATTTGGTCTCCCTCTTCTCCTCGTTCCCTCCACCTCCGACACATATATCCTCTTGGTCAATCTTTTCTCACTCGTTCTCTCCATGTGACCAAACCATTTCAAAACACCCTCTTCTGCTCTCTCAATCACGCTCTTTTTATTTCCACACATCTCTTTTACCCTTACGTTACTTACTCGATCAAACCACCTCACACCACACATTGTCCTCAAACATCTCATTTCCAGCACATCCATCCTCCTGCGCACAACTCTATATATATATATATATATATATATATATATATATATATATATATATAGAAGGGACAGGAGCGGGGGGCCAGAAATCCTCCCCTCCTTGTATTTTTTTAACTTTCTAAAATGGGAAACAGAAGAAAGAGTCACGCGGGGAGTGCTGATCCTCCTCGAAGGCTCAGACTGGGGTGTCTAAATGTATGTGGATGTAACCAAGGTGTGAAAAAAGGAGAGATAGGTAGTATGTTTGAGGAAAGGAACCTGGATGTTTTAGCTCTGAGTGAAACGAACTCATGGGTAAAGGGGAAGAGTGGTTTGGGAATGTCTTGGGAGTAAAGTCAGGGGTTAGTGAGAGGACAAGAGCAAGGGAAGGAGTAGCAATACTCCTGAAACAGGAGTTGTGGGAGTATGTGATAGAATGTAAGAAAGTAAATTCTCGATTAATATGGGTAAAACTGAAAGTTGATGGAGAGAGATGGGTGTTTATTGGTGCATATGCACCTGGGCATGAGAAGAAAGATCATGAGAGGCAAGTGTTTTGGGAGCAGCTGAATGAGTGTGTTAGTGGTTTTGATGCACAAGACCAGGTTATAGTGATGGGTGATTTGAATGCAAAGTTGAGTAATGTGGCAGTTGAGGGAATAATTGGTATACATGGGGTGTTCAATGTTGTAAATGGAAATGGTGAAGAGCTTGTAGATTTATGTGCTGAAAAAGGAATGGTGATTGGGAATACCTGGTTTAAAAAGCGAGATATACATAAGTATACGTATGTAAGTAGGAGAGATGGCCAGAGAGCGTTATTGGATTACGTGTTAATTGACAGGCACGCGAAAGAGAGACTTTTGGATGTTAATGTGCTGAGAGGTGCAACTGGAGGGATGTCTGATCATTATCTTGTGGAGGCTAAGGTGAAGATTTGTATGGGTTTTCAGAAAAGAAGAGTGAATGTTGGGGTGAAGAGGGTGGTGAGAGTAAGTGAGCTTGAGAAGGAGACTTGTGTGAGGAAGTACCAGGAGAGACTGAGTACAGAATGGAAAAAGGTGAGAACAATGGAAGTAAGGGGAGTGGGGGAGGAATGGGATGTATTTAGGGAATCAGTGATGGATTGCGCAAAAGATGCTTGTGGCTTGAGAAGAGTGGGAGGTGGGTTGATTAGAAAGGGTAGTGAGTGGTGGGATGAAGAAATAAGATTATTAGGGAAAGAGAAGAGAGAGGCATTTGGATGATTTTTGCAGGGAAAAAATGCAATTGAGTGGGAGATTTATAAAAGAAAGAGACAGGAAGTCAAGAGAAAGGTCCAAGAGGTGAAAAAGAGGGCAAATGAGAGTTGGGGTGAGAGAGTATCATCAGATTTTAGGGAGAATTAAAAGATGTTTTGGAAGGAGGTAAATAAAGTGCATAAGACAAGGGAGCAAATGGAAACTTCAGTGAAGGGCGCAAATGGGGAGGTGATAACAAGTAGAGGTGATGTGAGAAGGAGATGGAGTGAGTATTTTGAAGGTTTGTTGAATGTGTTTGATGATAGAGTGGCAGATATAGGGTGTTTTGGTGGAGGTGGTGTGCAAAGTGAGAGGGTTAGGGAAAATGATTTTGTAAACAGAGAAGAGGTAGTAAAAGCTTTGCGGAAGATGAAAGCCGGCAAGGCAGCAGGTTTGGATGGTATTGCAGTGGAATTTAGTAAAAAAGGGGGTGACTATATTGTTGACTGGTTGGTAAGGTTATTTAATGTATATATGACTCATGGTGAGGTGCCTGAGGATTGGCGGAATGCGTGCATAGTGCCATTGTACAAAGGCAAAGGGGATAAGAGTGAGTGCTCAAATTACAGAGGTATAAGTTTGTTGAGTATTCCTGGTAAATTATATGGGAGGGTATTGATTGAGAGGGTGAAGGCATGTACAGAGCATCAGATTGGGGAAGAGCAGTGTGGTTTCAGAAGTGGTAGAGGATGTGTGGATCAGGTGTTTGCTTTGAAGAATGTATGTGAGAAATACTTAGAAAAGCAAATGGATTTGTATGTAGCATTTAGGGATCTGGAGAAGGCATATGATAGAGTTGATAGAGATGCTCTGTGGAAGGTATTAAGAATATATGGTGTGGGAGGCAAATTGTTAGAAGCAGTGAAAAGTTTTTATCGAGGATGTAAGGCATGTGTACTTGTAGGAAGAAAGTGATTGGTTCTCAATGAATGTAGGTTTGCGGCAGGGGTGTGTGATGTCTCCATGGTTGTTTGTTTATGGATGGGGTTGTTAGGGAGGTGAATGCAAGAGTTTTGGAAAGAGGGGCAAGTATGAAGTCTGTTGTGGATGAGAGAGCTTGGGAAGTGAGTCAGTTGTTGTTCGCTGATGATACAGCGCTGGTGGCTGATTCATGTGAGAAACTGCAGAAGCTGGTGACTGAGTTTGGTAAAGTGTGTGAAAGAAAAAAGTTAAGAGTAAATGTGAATAAGAGCAAGGTTATTAGGTACAGTAGGGTTGAGGGTCAAGTCAATTGGGAGGTAAGTTTGAATGGAGAAAAACTGGAGGAAGTAAAGTGTTTTAGATATCTGGGAGTGGATCTGGCAGCGGATGGAACCATGGAAGCGGAAGTGTATCATAGGGTGGGGGAGGGGGCGAAAATCCTGGGAGCCTTGAAGAATGTGTGGAAGTCGAGAACATTATCTCGGAAAGCAAAAATGGGTATGTTTGAATTAATATTGGTTCCAACAATGTTGTATGGTTGCGAGGCGTGGGCTATGGATAGAGTTGTGCGCAGGAGGGTGGATGTGTTGGAAATGAGAAGTTTGATGACAATATGTGGTGTGAGGTGGTTTGATCGAGTAAGTAACGTAAGGGTAAGAGAGATGTGTAGAAATAAAAAGAGCGTGGTTGAGAGAGCAGAAGAGGGTGTTTTGAAATGGTTTGGGCACATGGAGAGAATGAGTGAGGAAAGATTGCCCAAGAGGATATATGTGTCGGAGGTGGAGGGAACGAGAAGTGTGAGACCAAATTGGAGGTGGAAAGATGTAGTGACAAAGATTTTGTGTGATCGGGGCCTGAGCATGCAGGAGGGTGAAAGGAGGGCAAGGAATAGAGTGAATTGGATTGATGTGGTATACCGGGGTTGACGTGCTGTCAGTGGATTGAATCAGTGCATGTGAAGCGTCTGGGGTAAACCATGGAAAGCTGTGTAGGTATGTATATTTGCGTGTGTGGATGTGTTTGTATATACATGTGTATGGGGATGGGTTGGGCCATTTCTTTCGTCAGTTTCCTTGCGCTACCTCGCAAACGCGGGAGACAGCGACAAAGCAAAAAAAAAACAAAAAAAAAATTATTATTATTATTTTTTTGCTTTGTTGCAGTCTCCCGTGTTAGCGAGGTAGCGCAAGGAAACAGACGAAAGAATGGCCCAACCCGCCCACATACACATGTATATGCATACACGTCCACACACGCAAATATACATACCTATACATCTCAATATACACATATATATACACACACACAGACATATACATATATACACATGTACATAATTCATACTGTCTGCCTTTATTTGTTCCCATCGCCACCTCGCCACACATGGAATAACAACCCCCTCCCCCCTCATGTGTGCGAGGTAGCGCTGAGAAAAGACACCAAAGGCCCCATTCGTTCACACTCAGTCTTTAGCTGTCATGTAATAATGCCCCGAAACCACAGCTCCCTTTTCACATCCAGGCCCCACACAACTTTCCATGGTTTACCCCAGACGCTTCACATGCCCTGGTTCAATCCATTGACAGCATGTCGACCTTGGTATACCACATCGTTCCAATTCACTCTATTCCTTGCACGCCTTTCACCCTCCTGCATGTTCAGGCCCCGATCACTCAAAATCTTTTTCACTCCATCTTTCCACCTCCAATTTGGTCTCCCACTTCTCCTCGTTCCCTCCACCTCAGACACATATATCCTTTTGGTCAATGTTTCCTCACTAATTCTCTCCATGTGACCAAACCATTTCAAAACACCCTCTTCTGCTGTCTCAACCACACTCTTTTTATTTCCACACATCTCTCGTACCCTTACGTTACATACTCGATCAAACCACCTCACACCACATATTGCCCTCAAACATCTCATTTTCAGCTCATCCACCCTCCTGCGCACAACTCTATCCATAGCCCACACTTCGCAACCATACAACATTGTTGGAACCACTATTCCTTCAAACATACCCACTTTTGCTTTCCGAGATAATGTTCTCGACTTCCAAACATTCTTCAAGGCTCCCAGAATTTTCGCCCCCTCCCCCACCCTATGATCACTTCTGCTTCCATGGTTCCATCCGCTGCCAGATCCACTCCCAGATATCTAAAACACTTTACTTCCTCCAGTTTTCTCCATTCAAACTTACCTCACAATGGACTTGACCCTCAACCCTACTGTACCTAATAACCTTGCTCTTATTCACATTTACTCTTAACTTTCTTCTTTCACACACTTTACCAAACTCAGTCATCAGCTTCTGCAGTTTCTTACATGAATCAACCACCAGCGCTGTATCATCAGCGAACAACAACTGACTTACTTCTCAAGCTCTCTCATCCACAACAGACTGCATACTTGCCCCTCTTTCCAAAACTCTTGCATTCACCTCCCTAACAACCCCATCCATAAACAAATTAAACAACCATGGAGACATCACACACCCCTGCCGCAAGCCTACATTCACTGAGAACCAATCACTTTCCTCTCTTCCTACACGTACACATGCCTTACATCCTCAATAAAAACTTTTCACTGCTTCTAACAACTTGCCTCCCACACCATATATTCTTAAAACCTTCCACAGAGCATCTCTATCAACTCTATCATATGCCTTCTCCAGATCCATAAATGCAACATACAAATCCACTTGTTTTTCTAAGTATTTCTCACATATATTCTTCAAAGCAAACACCTGATCCACACATCCTCTACCACTTCTGAAACCACACTGCTCTTCCCCAATCTGATGCTCTGTACATGCCTTCACCCTCTCAATCAATACCCTCCCATATAATTTACCAGGAATACTCAACAAACTTATAGCTCTGTAATTTGAGCACTCACTCTTATCCCCTTTGCCTTTGTACAATGGCACTATGCAAGCATTCCTCCAATCCTCAGGCACCTCACCATGAATCATACATACATTAAATAACCTTACCAACCAGTCAACAATACAGTCACCCCCTTTTTTAATAAATTCTACTGCAATACCATCCAAACCTGCTGTCTTGCCGGCTTTCATTTTCCGTAAAGCTTTTACTACCTCTTCTCTATTTACCAAATCATTTTCCCTAACCCTCTCACTTTGCACACCACCTCGACCAAAACACCCTATATATACCACTCTATCATCAAACACATTCAACAAACCTTCAAAATACTCACTCCATCTCCTTCTCACATTACCACTACTTGTTATCACCTCCCCATTAGCCCCCTTCACTGAAGTTCCCATTTGCTCCCATGTCTTACGCACTTTATTTACCTCCCTCTAAAACATCTTTTTATTCTCCCTAAAATTTAATGATACTCTCTCACCCCAACTCTCATTTGCCCTCTTTTTCACCTCTTGCACCTTTCTCTTGACCTCCTGCCTCTTTCTTTTATACCCCTCCCACTCATTTGCATTTTTTCCCTGCAAAAATCATCCAAATGCCTCTCTCTTCTCTTTCACTAATAATCTTACTTCTTCATCCCACCACTCACTACCTTTTCTAATCAACCCACCTCCCACGCTTCTCATGCCACAAGCATCTTTTGCGCAAGCCATCACTGCTTCCCTAAATACATCCCATTCCTCCCCCACTCCCCTTACCTCCTTTGTTCTCACCTTTTTCCATTCTGTACTCAGTCTCTCCTGGTACTTCCTCACACAAGTCTCCTTCCCAAGCTCACTTACTCTCACCACTCTCTTCACCCCAACATTCTCTCTTCTTTTCTTAAAACCCCCACAAATCTTCACCTTCGCCTCCAGAAGATAATGATCAGACAACCCTCCAGTTGCGCCTCTCTGCACATTAACATCCAAAAGTCTCTCTTTCGTGCGTCTATCAATTAACACGTAATCCAATAACGCTCTCTGGCCATCTCTCCTACTTACATACGTATACTTATGTATATCTCGCTTTTTAAACCAGGTATTCCCAATCACCACTCCTTTTTCAGCACATAAATCTACAAGCTCTTCACCATTTCCATTTACAACACTGAACACTCCATGTATACCAATTATTCCCTCAACTGCCACATTACTCACCTTTGCATTCAAATCACCCATCAGTATAACCCAGTCTTGTGCATTAAAACCATTAACACACTCATTCAGCTGCTCCCAAAACACTTGCCTCTCATGATCTTTACATACATACATACATACATACATACACAGCCATATACATGTACACACATATACATATTCATACTTGGTTCATCCATCTCTGGTGCCACCCCACCCCACAATAAACAGGATCACTACCCTCTACGTCAGTGAGGTAGTGGTGGGAAACAGAGAAAAATGCCTCATTCGTTCACACTCAGTCTGTAACTGTTGTGTGATGCACTGAAACTACATCTTATGCACATCCAGGCCCCACAGACTTTTCCATGGTTTACTCCAGATGTTTCACATGCCCTGGTTCAGTCCATTGACAACACATTAACCCAGGTATACTATGTCCTTCCAATTCAGTCTATTCCCTGCACACCTCTCATCCTTCTGTATGTTTAGGCCCCAATTGCTCAAATTTTTTTTAATTCGTCCTTCCACCTCCAATCTGGTCCCCCACTTCTTGTTCCCTCCACCTCTGACACATATATCCTCTTTGCCGACCTTTCCTCACTCATTCTCTCCATATGTCCAAGTCATTTCACCACACCCTCTTCTGCTCTCTCAACTACACACTTTTTTATTACCACCCATTTCTTTAACCCTTTCATTGCTTACTCGATCAAACTTTTCATATCCAATACGTTTTCCCTCCTCCATATAACTCTGTCTATAGCCCATGCCTCACAATCATATAATACTGTTGGAACTACTATTCCTTCAAACATACCCATTTCTGTTCTCCAAGGTCTTGTTCTCTCCTTCCCCACATTTTTCCTAGCTCCCAGAACATTCGCCATCTCCCCCACCCTGTGACTCACTTCCACTTCCATGGTTCCATTCGCTGCTAAGTCCACTCCCAGATATCTAAAACATACCCAGTTTTGTTTTTCGAGATAACGTTCTCTCTCTCCACACATTTTTCATCGTTCCCAGAACCTTCGCCTCTCCCCCATGGCTCATTTCTGATTCCATGGTTCCATTCACTGCTAGTCCACTCCCAGATATCTAAAACACCTCACTTACTTCAATTTTTTTTTCATTCAAACTTACATCCCAACTAACTTGTAACTCATCTCTGCTGAACCAAATGACCTTGCTCTTATTCACATTTACTCTCAACTTTCTCCTTTCAAATACTTTTCCAAACTCAGTCACAAACTCGCAGTTTCTCACTCAAACCAGCCACCAGTGCTGTATCATTGGTGAATAACATCTGATTCACTTCCCTGGCCCTCTCATACCCAGCAGGCTGCATACTCGCCTCTCTCTCCAAAACTCTTACATTTACCTCCCTAACCACCCCATCCATAAACAAATTAAACAACCATGGGGACCTCACACACCCCTGCTGCAGACCGACCTTCACTGTGAACCAGTCACTCTCCTCTCTTCCTACTCATACAAATGCATTACACCTTTGATAAAAACTTCTCACTGCTTCTAGCAGCTTACCTCTCTCAGGTACCTATTTTATTGACCAACCCCTAGGGGTGGATGAACAACTGGGTCAACTGTGGACTGACTGCCACAACCAGAATTTGAACCTATGCACTCGATCCTAGGCAGCCCTTGAGTGTGTCACGATCAGGAACATTAACTGCTACACCATGGGAATCCATAAGTGTTGTCAAAATCGGTGATATGAATACAAAAATAGGATGTAATGGAATTGGTTAGATAGTAAATGGGGAGTGCTTGGAGTAAATGAGAATGGAAGCTATCATGTGGATATTTGTGCTGAGAGGGCTTTATTCCTTGCGAACACTTTTTTTTAGTACAAGGTGATCCAGAGATATACATGGATGAGGAATAATGGAAGAGAAGAGCAAAAGGATGTGGTTGATTATGTGGCAGTAGATGAAAGATTGTAAAGGCTGTGCTGGATGCTGGAGTCATGAGAAGATTTCTTGGAGACTCTCATCATTTTGCAGTTCTTGTGGGGATGAGGATCAGAGAGAAGTGGAAGTATGGTGTAAGAAAGAATGTAGAGGTAAATGTGTTGGCAAGCAAGAAGATGAATCAGGAAAAATACAGGGAGGAGTATGAAAGGAAGGTAACTGAAAGCTTGGATGGAAGTGCAGTAATTGTAGGAATGCAGTCATGTGTGAATGAGTTGTTTAGAATGTTTAGAGAAATACTAGTAAAGGTTGTAGAATCAGTAGTTGGATACAAAGTAGTGAGATACAGGAATAAAAAGAGGAGTGAATGGTGGATAGAAAAGATTAGAAATGCTGTGGAAGAGAAGAAAAGACATGGCAGATTGCTCAGTAGGAATGTTCCAGTGGAAGTTAGCAGAAGAGGAGTGAAGAATACAAAATATGAAAGTGGAATGTTAAGAAACTGTTAGAGGAAAGCAAAGGAAGAGTAGATGAAGATTTTTGGGAAAAAGTTGAATGAAAAGTTTTGGGATAATAAGAAACTATACTGGTAGGAGTTGAAGAAGGAAAGAGGTGGATGTAAGAATGGAAATGTTGATGTGAGAAGTAAAGAAGGGGAATTGCTGAATCAAAAGAAGTGAAAAGAAGATTTTTGAAGAAGTGATGAATGTGGGAGAAGGGGAGGCAGCAATTGTTGTATGCATGGGTATGGAAGAGGGAAGGAAGAGGATACAAGTGCAGGGGCCTGTAACAAAGATGGAGGTAAGAAGGGCAGTAAGGAGGCTGAAGGTAGGAAAGGCACCTAGAGTGGATGAGATTATGGCTGAAATGCTGAAGTATGGAGGAGAATTTGTGATAGAGTGGATACATGAAAACAGAAGGTTGTACCAGAGGATTGGATGAAAGCTATTATTGTTCCTTTATTCAAAGGAAAAGGTGTGAAAGATGTATGTAGCAATTATAGGGGATAAGAGTGAGTACTCAAATTACAGAGGTATAAGTTTGTTGAGTATTCCTGGGAAATTATATGGGAGGGTATTGATTGAGAGGGTGAAGGTATGTATAGAGCATCAGATTGGGGAAGAGCAGTGTGGTTTCAGAAGTGGTGGAGGATGTGTGGATCAGGTGTTTGCTTTGAAAAATGTATGTGAGAAATACTTAGAAGAGCAAATGGATTTGTATGTAGCATTTATGAATCTGGAGAAGGCATATGATAGAGTTGATAGAGATGCTCTGTAGAAGGCATTAAGAATATATGGTGTGGGAGGTAAGTTGTTAGAAGCAGTGAAAAGTTTTTATTGATGATGTAAGGCATGTTTACATATAGGAAGAGAGGAAAGTGATTGGTTCTCAGTGAACGTTGGTTTGCGGCAGGGGTGCGGAATGTCTCCATGTTTGTTTAATTTCTTTATGGATGGGGTTGTTAGGGATGTGAATGCAAGAGTTTTGGAAAGAGAAGCAAGTATGCAGTCTGTTGTGGATGAGAGAGCTTGGGAAGTGAGTCAGTTGTTGTTCGCTGATGATATGGCACTGGTGGCTGATTCATGTGAGAAACTGCAGAAGCTGGTGACTGAGTTTGGTAAAGCGCGTGAAAGAAGAAAGTTGAGAGTAAATGTAAATAAGAGCAAGGTTATTAAGTACAGTAGGGTTGAGGGAGAAGTCAATTGGGAGGTAAGTTTGAATGGAGAAAAACTGGAGGAAGTGAAGTGTTTTTGATATCTGGGAGTGGATTTGGCAGCGGATGGAACCATGGAAACTGAAGTGAATCATAGGGTGGGGGAGGGAGCGAAAGTTCTGGGAGTGTTGAAAAATGTGTAGAAGTTGAGAACATTATCTTGGAAGGCAAAAATGGGTATGTTTGAAGGAATATTGGTTCCAACAATGTTATATGGCTGCGAGGCATGGGCTATAGATAGAGTTGTGCAGAGGGTGGATGTGCTGGAAATGAGATGTTTGAGGACAATATGTGGTGTGAGGTGGTTTGACCGAGTAAGTAATGAAAGGGTAAGAGAGGTGTGTGGTAATAAAAAGAGTGTGGTTGAGAGAGCAGAAGAGGGTGTTTTGAAATGGTTTGGTCACATGGAGAGAATGAGTGAGGAAAGATTGACAAAGAGGATATATATGTCAGAGGTGAAGGGAATGAGGAGACGTGGGAGACCAAATTTTAGGTGGAAAGATGGAGTGAAAAAGATTTTGAGCGATCGGGGCCTGAACATGCAGGAGGGTGAAAGGTGTGCAAGGAATAGAGTGAATTGGAACGATGTGGTATACCGGGGTCGACATGCTGTCAATGAATTGAACCAGGGCATGTGAAGCGTCTGGGATAAACCATGGAAAGTTGTGTGGGGCCTGGATGTGGAAAGGGAGCTGTGGTTTCAGTGCATCATACATGACAGCTAGAGACTGAGTGTGAACAAATGTGGCCTTTGTTGTCTTTTCCTAGCACTACTTTGGACATGTGAGGGGAGGGGGGTTTTCATTTCATGTGTGGCGGGGTGGCGACAGGAATGAATAAGGGCAGATGGTATGAATTATGTACATGTGTATATATGTATATGTCTGTGTGTGTATATATATATGTATACGTTGAGATGTATAGGTATGTATATTTCATTTCATGTGTGGCGGGGTTGGCGACAGGAATAAATAAGGGCAGACGGTATGAATTATGTACATGTGTTTATATGTATATGTCTATGTGTGTATATATATATATATATATATATATATATATATATATATATATATATATATATATATATATACATTGAGATCTATAGGTATGTATATGTGCTTGTGTGGACGTGTATGTATATACATGTGTATGTGAGTGGGTTGGGCCATTCTTTCGTCTGTTTCCTTGCGCTACCTCGGTAACGTGGGAGACAGCGACAAAGTATAATGAATAAATATATAAATCTGTTAAGTATACCAGGAAAAGTGTATGCAAGAATATTAATTGACAGAGTGATGGAAGTGACTGAATGCAGAATAAGTGAAGAGCAAAGGGATTATAGGAAGGGTAGTGGGTGTGTGGATCAGACTTTTTTTTTAGTAAAGATGACCATGGAAAAGTATTTAGCGAAAGGTAAGAAGTTGTATGCAGCTTTTATGGATCTGGAAGAAGCATATGATAGAGTCCAGTGGAATGCTTAATGGGATGTATTAAGGATATATGGTATAGCAGAAAACTGTTGGATGCTGTAACAGCCTTCTATAGAGGAGTAAATGTGTGTGTAAGAGTGGATGGAGAGGTGAGTGATAGAGAGATGAACGAAAGTTTTGAGATACATGTAGGTGAGAGGTAGGGCTGTGTTATATCACTGTGGCTTTTTGATGAATATATGGATTGAGTGGTGAATGAGATGAAGCAAAATTAGGGAAAAGGGGTGCAGAGATGGAGTATGGCAGTGAGATATGGTGGCTAGTGGCAAGCCAGTTTGCTGATGATACTGTGTTGCTTGCTGCTGAGATGATGAGGAGTTGCAGAAGGTTGTAAGTGTGTTTATGATGTGTGTAAACAGAGGAGATTGAAGATAAATGCAAGTACAAGCAGAGTATGGTGTTTGAAAGGAAATGAAGTGGAAGTATAGATTTTGTAAAGCCATATAGAGTGAAAGAAGAAAGTGTAGTGAATTGTGCTGTGGATATGGAGGAAAAAGACTGGAAGTGAGGGAATATAAGTATCTGGGAGCTGTCTTGGGTAAGTGTGGTGATATGGAAGGAGAGATAAGGGAGAGAGAACTACAGGGTAGAAGAGTCACTGGGTCCCTTAATAGAATAATGAAGGGTAGAGGTGTAAGTATGGAAGTGAAGAGAGTGGTAAGGGACAGCATATTACTCCCAACCCTGACCTATGCAGCTGAAACATGGATGTGGAATGAGACACAGAGATCAAGAATCCAGGCTGTGGAAGTGAGCTATTTGAGAAGAGCATGTGTTGTGACTAGATGCAATGAAGAGAGAAATGAAAGGGTGTATGAGATATGCGGTATAGTAAGGAATGCAAGGGGAATGAATTGTGGAGTGGTAGAGTGGGTGAAACAATACTTTGAAGTGGTTTGTGTATGTGGAAAGAATGCAAGACTGGGAGTTTACAGGGAGAGTGCATGATAGTACAATTAAGGGGGTTGGTGTGAGTGGAGGACCACTTGTGACATGGGCAAATAGGGTGGAGGAATACTGGACTGATAGAAACAGAGGAAGAGTGTGTGGAATGGTGTATGCGAGGGAGGCATGTAAGGACAGGAATAAGTTGAGACTTGCCTTGGCCTCCTCTTGATGGGAGTTCCTGGAGGGAATGGGCATCAGAGATATAGATAGATAGATAGATGGGTAGGTAGGTAGATAGTGTGGATTGTGTAAGGTGCCTGAGGATTAGTAGAATGCATATATAGTGCTTCTATATCAAGACAAGGGGGCAAGGGTGAGTGTTCGAATTTCAGGGGTTTGAGTTTGTTGAGTGTACTTGGAAAGTTGTATGGAAGAGTGGTGATTGAGAGGGCGGTGTCATACCTGATGTATATCTGTTGAAATATTTGGAGGTCTTCATTCTGACAGCTTGAGTTGGGCTTAGGCTGTTGGATTTGGCATTGGTTAGCCAAGCTTTCGGAAGCCACAGCCCTCAGGCCTACATGGCTCCCACAGCCTGGTTGATTTGATACACTTTGTAAGCACTTGTCCAGTGAACTCTTAAAGTTCCTTCCTGCGCATCCCATCCTGTTTCTGATGGTAGCTGGCAGGGTGTTGAAGAGTTCTAGTCCCCAGATGTTTAAGATGTTCTCTCTTTTTGTGCATGTTGCTCTTTTGGATTTCAGAAGTAGTTTTCTGCAAAGTCTTCTTGGCACTTCATGCTAGTATGTTGTTATTTCTGATTGTAAGTTGGTAACCATACCTTCTAGGATTTTCCAGGTATAGATAATGATATACCTCTCACATTAGCACTTCAGGGAGTAAAGCCTCGGAGATTTCAACCATTCGCTGTAATTTAGGTTCTTTACCAGATTGATAGGGCCGTGAAAAGTTTCTGAACATTTTCTAATTTCACTATTCCACAATGTGTTTTGAAGAGGCTGTTTAGCCTTCAAATTTGTTTTTACTTCAATCAGATTGTTATCAGAGTATAGGTTTGTTTTAGATGAGATTGACGTTATTTGTAAAATATTGAATGTAGGGTATCATATTCTTTTGTTAGTTTTGTTATTTGTTGGCTGAGGGAGAACTTTTCACAGTCTGAATAAGTCCATTTTGCATCCATTTGTCCAAGCTGCTTCCAGTGTCAACATTTTCAGCTACGATTGCATTTCAAACCTGAGTCCATTCCATGTGTGGTAGGTTCAAGACTCTTAATACAAGTTCATTAGGGGCTTGATTTTTTAGGAGTTCAAGACATGATTCTTTGTTTCTTCTTTGTTCCATAAATTCATGAGACTTTGCATCTGGTGGTCCATAGATTAATGCAGTGACCAGATTGGGTTCTCATCCATGACAACAAGTATTTCTACTACATCATTTGGGGAATTCAGGAGTTCAGTTGTTACAAAAGTATGTTCCATATACAGTCCTACTCCTCATGGTCTTCTATTCTTGTCACTTCTATACAGGTTATAGATTGGAATCCACATTTCACTATTCATTTGGTCCTTAGTGTGTTTCAAAGAAGGCTGCAAATTTGCATTTGACTCATTTAGCAAGCCTTTTATAAATGAGATTTTATTTGTTCTGTGTGACTTAAGTCCCCGTATGTTGGCATATATGAAGGACATTACATAGTTTGTCTCTGTGTTGTTTTGGGTGATTGATATGCTCCATATGAAAATTACCAGGGAAGTGGGGTGTGCAATTGTTCTGTCTCTGAGAGTACAGAAGTTTTATGAGTGTGAGTAGAATGGATCAAGAATAGTGTGGGTAAAAGGAAAGATGGGAATGGTGAAGTATGCATGGACATGTGTATATGACCCTGTAAATATGATTGTGTGAGGTAAGAATAAAATAAAATGACTGTATGAATAGAGTTGACGTGAAAAAAGAAGGAACAGAGAAGAGGGCCAGGTGAGGATATTCCCTCAAAGGCCCAGTCCTCTGTTCTTAACGCTACCTCGCTATTGCGGGAAATAGCGAATGGTATGAAAAAAAAAAAAAAAAAATGGGTGGTATGAATGCGGAGTATGGGGATGGGATGTGATGAAATTGGTAAGATGGCATGTGAATGGGGAGTACCTAGTGTAAATTAGAATGGAAGTTATCTTGTTGATTTCTGTGCTGAGAGGGATTCATTTATTGCAAACACCATTTTTCAGCACAGGATAATCTGCAGATGTAAATGGATGAGAAGTACTGAAAGAGAGAACAAAAGGGTTTGATTGCTTAAGTTGGAGTGGATGAAAGGTTGAGGAAGGCTGTGCTAGATGCTGGTGTTGTGGGAGACTGACCATTACAGTTGTTCTGGAGGTGAGGATCAGGGAGAAGTGGAGGTATGGTGTAAGGAAGAATGAAGAGGTAAAAATGTTGGCAAGAGGTGAAATGAATCTACAGATTGTATGGAGGAGTTGCAAGAAGGGTGGGAGAAAGTTTAGATGGAATTACAGTAAAATTTAGGGATGCAGTCATGTGTGAAACAGATATTTAAAATGTTTAGAGAAAGACTGCAGAATTAGTACTTGGATACAAGATTGTGAGATATAAGTATAAAAGTGGAAATGCATGGTTGATGGATGACATTAGAAAGGCCGTAGAAGAAAAGAAAAAGGCTTATGTTAGATTGCTTGAAAGGAATGTTCCAGCAAAAGTTCAGCAAAGGAGGATGTGGAAAGGGAGCTGTGGTTTTGGGCATTATTGCATGACAGCTAGAGACTGAGTGTGAACGAATGGGGCCTTTGTGATCTTTTCCTAGCGCTACCTCGCACACATGAGGGGGGGAGGGGGATGTTATTCCATGTGTGGCAAGGTGGTGATGGGAATGAATAAAGGCAGGCAGTGTGAATTGTGTGCATGTGTATATATGTATGTGTCTGTGTGTGTATATATATATATATATATATATATGTACATTGAGATGTATGGGTATGTATATTTGCGTGTGTGGACGTGTATGTATATACATGTGTATGGGGGTGGGTTGGGCCATTTCTTTCGTCTGTTTCCTTGCACTACCTCGCAAATGCGGGCGACAGCGACAAAGCAAAATAATGATAAAAAAATGTGAGATTAAGAAGCTGATAGAGGAAAGCAAAGAAAGAATAGTTTTGGAAGAAATTTAAGTGAAAAGTTCAGGGAAAATAAGAAATTGTACTGGAAGGAGATGTAAAAGGAAAGAGGTTGATGTAAGAGTGGAAATCTTTATATGAGAAGTACGTAAGGTGAGTTGCTGAATCAAAAGGAAAAAGTGAAAGGAAGATGGGAAGAGCATTTTAAAGAACTAATGGATGTGGGAGATGAGGCAACAGTTTTTACATGCATGAGTATGGAGGATGGAAGGAAAAGGATGGGTTTACAGCTGAAATGTTGAGGTATGAAGGAAAAAGTGCAATAGAGTGGATGAATTTGATATGTGATTTAGCATGGAAGCGGATGGTTGTGCCTGAGGATTGGGCGAAATGAATTATTTCTTTATTTAAAGAAAAAGGTACTAAGGATATATTTGGTATTTATTGGGAAATGAATCTGTTGAGTGTACTTGGAAAAGTGTATGCAAGAGTGTTGCTTGATAGGGCAATGGAAGTGAATGAATGCATAATAATTGAGGAGCAAGGAGGTTTTAGGAAAGGTAGGGGATGTGTGGATTAGATTTTGTGGTGAAAATGACTATAAAAAAGTATCTGGCAAAAGGTAGGAAGTTGTTTGCAGCTTTTTTGGATCTGGAGAAAGTGATGTAAGAGATGAAAGCAAAACTAAGGGAGAGAGGTGCAGAGATATACTGTGTGGTTAGGAATGGTGGCTAGTGACATGCCTGTTTGTGGATGATATTGTGTTGTATGCTGAGAGTGAAGATAAGTTACAGAAGGGTGTAAGCATGTTTTATGATGTGTGTAAGCATAGGCGATTGGAGGTAAATGCAATTAAGTAAGGTAATGATGTTTGAAAGGAAGCAGAGTGAAATTATAGGTTTTGCAAAACCTTATAGAGTGAGAGAAGCAAGTGTACTAAACTGTGTCATTGATATGGAGGAGAGAGACTGGAAGAGATGAAAGAATTTATTTAGGAGCTATCTTGGGTAAATTTGGTGATATAGGAGAGATAAGGGACAGAGTAGCGCAGGGAAGAAGAGTCATTGGGTCCCTTAATCAAATAATGAAATGGAAAAGTGTAAGTATGGAAGCAAAGAAATGACTATGGCACAACATAGTCCTCCTGGCCCAGACCTGTGCAGCTGAAACATGGACATGGAATGAGTCATAGGGGTCAAGAATGCAGGCTGTGGAAAGAAGCTGTTTGAGAGGAGCATGCATTTGGACTAGAGGAAGTGGAGAAAGAAATAGGGGGGTGTATGAAAGATTTGGTATGGTAGAGATTGCAAAGGGAATGAATTGTGGAGTGGTAGAATAGGTGAAACATAAGATTTTAAGGTGGTTTGGGCATGAAGAAAGAATGCAAGATGGTTATTTTATTAGGAGATTGCATGTTAATACGATTAAATGGGTTGGTGTGAGAGGAAGACCCCCTGTGACTTGGGGAATTAGAGTGGAAGAGCACTAAAGGGAGAGAAAATGAGAAAGAATATGTGAAATGGTGTATATGCGAAAGGCATATGCTGATAAACACGGGGAAGATGAAACAAGTTCCCAAGTGCACAAGTTGTTTACTAATGGTGTATTAGCTTTGTCTCCTCCTTTTATGTTAACTTACTGTTCTAAGTCTTCTATCTCATACTTGTATCTCCCCTGACAATGTCATCGTTGCATGAAAGTGCATGTGGGAACTTATCATGTTTCATTTTCCTCACTTTATGAACTATTGCAATGCAGAAGGCATGTAAAGACAGAAATTAGTAGAATTTTTTTGCATTGGTCACCCTTTACATGGAATATCCTGTTGGGAATGGTCATGAGAGATATATATAGATAGATAGAATACTCTGTTATGTTGAAGTTGGCAAAGTGCTATCAATTCCCTCATCATTCTAAAGAGGGAAGTCAGTGTCATATCTTTCTCTGGTAGTTCTTCCTTGCCTCTGTTTAGCTTTATGTCTCTGGATGAAAAAGGACATGTATTGTGATGTGCATGAAGTATATATCTCATTGTCCATGATATGTGGTAGTTTTCACAGTACTTTTTCAGGCATTGCCTAGCCTCAATTGACTGTTTACACAATTTTGGATGATAGAAATTACATCCATTTCTAGTATTTTTTTCTATATTATACTTTGTTGCTGTCTCCTGCGTTAGAGAGGTAGCACAAGGAAACATGAAAGAATGGCCCAACCCACCCACATACACATGCATATACATACATGTTCACACATGCACATATACATACCTATACACTTCAATGTATACATATATATACATACACAGACATATACATATATACACATGTACATAATTCATACTTGCTGCCTTCATTCATTCCCATCGCCACCCTGCCACACATGATATGACACCCCCCCTCCCAATGCACGTGCACAAGGTTGTGCTAGGAAAAGAAAACAAAAGCCACATTCGTTCACACTCATTCTCTAGCTGTCATGTATAATGCACTGAAACCACTGCTTCCTTTCCACATCCAGGCCCCATAAAACTTTCCATGGTTTACCCCAGACGCTTCACATGCCCTGGTTCAATCCATTGACAGCACATCGACCCCAGTATACCACATCATTCCAATTCACTCTATTCTTTGCATGCCTTTCACCTCCTGTATGTTCAGGTCCTGATTGTTCAAAATCTTTTTCATTCCATCCTTCCACCCCCAGTTTGGTCTCCCACTTCTCCTCATTCCCTCCACCTCTGACACATATATCCTCTTTGTCAATCTTTCCTCACTCATTCTCTTCATGTGACCAAAACATTTCAAAATACCCTCTTCTGCTCTTTCAACCACACTCTTTTTATTACCACACATCTCTCTTACCCTTTCATTACTTACTCGATCAAACCCCCTCATACCACATATTGTCCTCAATCATTTCCTTTCCAGCACATCCACCCTCCTCTGCACAACCCTATCTATAGCCCATGCCTCACAACCATATAACATTGTTGGAACCACTATTCCTTCAAACATACCCATTTTTGCTTACTGAGATAATGATCTTGCCTTCCACACATTTTTCAACACTCCCAGATGTTTTGCCCCCTCCCCCACCCTATGACTCACTTCAGTTTTCATGGTTCCATCCGCTGCCAAATCCACTCCCAGATATCTAAAACATTTCACTTCCTCCAGTTTTTCTCCATTGAAACTTACCTCCCAATTGACTTGTCCCTCAACCCTACTGTACCTAATAACCTTGCTCTTATTCACATTTACTCTCAGCTTTCTTCTTTCACACACTTTACCAAGGTCAGTCACCAGCTTCTGCAGTTTCTCACCCGAATCAGTCACCAGCGCTGTATCATCAGCGAACAACAACTGACTCACTTCCCAAGCCCTCTCATCCACAACAGACTGCATACTTGCCCCTTTCTCCAAAACTCTTGCATTCACCTCCCTAACAACCCCATCCATAAACAAATTGAATAACCACGGAGACATCACGCACCCCTGCCACAAACCAACATTCACTGAGAACCAATCTCTTTCCAGTATTCCTACTCGTACATATGCCTTACATCCTCTATACAAACTTTTCACTGTTTCCAACAACTTGCCTCCCACACCATATACTCTTAATTCCTTCCACAGAGCATCTCTATCAACTCTATCACATGCCTTCTCCAGATCCATAAATACTACATACAAATCCATTTGTTTTTCTAAGTATTTCTCACATATATTCTTCAAAGCAAACACCTGATCCATACATCCTCTACCACTTCTGAAACCACACTGCTCTTCCCCAGTCTGATGCTCTGTACATTCCTTCACCCTCTCAGTCAATACCCTCCCATATAATTTCCCAGGAATGCTCAGCAAACTTATACCTCTGTAATTTGAGCACTCACCTTTATCCCCTTTGCCTTTGTACAGTGGCACTTTGCTTGCATTCCGCCAATCCTCAGGCACTTCACCATGAGCCATACATACATTAAATATCCTCACCAACCAGTCAGCAACACAGTCACCCCCTTTTTTTAATATATTCCACTGCAATACCATCCAAACCCACCGCCTTGCTGGCTTTCATCATCTGCAAAGCTTTCACTACCTCTTCTCTTCTTACCAAATCATTCTCCTTAACCCTCTCACTTTGTACACCACCTCAACCAAAACACCCTATATCTCCCACTTTATCATCTAACACAATCAACAGACCTTCAAAATACTCACTTCATCTCATTCTCACACTACTTTTTATTACCTTCCCAGTAGCCCCCTTCACCGATATTCCCATTTGTTTTCTTGTCTTACGCACTTTATTTACCTCCTTACAAGACACCTTTTTATTCTCCCTAAGATTTAATGATGCTTTCTCACCCCAACTCTCATTTGCCCTCTTTTTAACCTCTTGTACCTTTCTCTTTACCTCCTGCCTCTTACTTTTATACATCTCCCAGTCATTTGCATTATTTCCCTGCAAAAATTGTCCAAATGCCTCTCTCTTCTCTTTCACTAATAATCTTACTTCTTCATCCCACCACTCACTACCCTTTCTAATCTGCCCACCTCCCACGTTTCTCAAGCCACAAGCATCTTTTGTGCAAGCCATCATTGCTTACCTAAATACATCCGATTCCTCCCCCACTCCCCTTATGTCTTTTGCTCTCACCTTTTTCCATTCTACACTCAATCTCTCCTGGTACTTCCTCGCACAAGTCTCTTTCCCAAGCTCACTTACTCTCACCACTCTCTTCACCCCAACATTCTCTCTTCTTTTCTGAAAACCTCTACAAATCTTCACCTTCGCCTCCACAAGATAATGATCAGATATCCCTCCAGTTGCACCTCTCAGCACCTTAACATCCAAAAGTCTCTCTTTCACGCGCCTATCAATTAACTTGTAATCCAGTAACGTTGTCTGGGCATCTCTCCTACTTACATACGTATACTTATGTATATCTTTCTTTTTAAACCTGGTATTCCCAATCACCAGTCCATTTCTGTACTGGCATTTACCTTTCTTAAGTCAGTCCAAACAATTTCTAGGCTGTTCAAATCTACATGTTCATCTGTACAACAAGCTAATCTTGCCATACATGCAACTTTTCTTTGTATTTTTTTTGACAATCTATTTGTTGCAGACCCCTCTTTGGACAAAACGGCACTTGAAGGTCGGGCCTTAATTGAAATTTAGAAAAGTTAATGAAAAGGAAAAAGAAGAGGCAAGGTAAAACTTTTACAAACTTTGGATGAAGTGGAGAGCATGTCTTTAAAGAGTGCCACATCATAGTTACAAGGACATGAGAGGATAGAGTTCCAAAGCTTTGTGGTGTTAGGAAAGAAACAATTATGTGATGCAGCAGCTTGCAGAGTATTGCATGGTCTTGCTAATGGTGAGGGCACACAAACAGGCAGCTCTCAAAAGCAAAAGCCAGAGTAATACTTATATAAAAGAGGAAAAGTGAACCAACATTGTGGCATAAGGCAAGTAGGTTAAGTTTTGAGTTACCCTGGGAGAGTTGATAAGTTGGATCACTTTTGACTCAACTCTGTCAAATTGGGGGCAGAGCTAGAACTGCTCCAGATGTCAGAGCAGTACTTCATACAAGAATGGCTCAGTTCTTTTTATAAACAGAACAACTGTTTGGAAGAAAAGAAATTTCTACATCTAAAGAGGAATTCCAATTTCTTAGTAGCAGACTTAGCTATTTCCAAAACGTTATGTTTCAGAGATGATATGGATGTTATGATGATACCAAGCATGTTCATTGAGTCAAGAAGTGGAACTTCAGTTTTGTCAAAGGAGAGAGAAGAGTTATGGGAAATTTTCGATTAAGAGATGGGCAGAAATCAGGTCTTGGAGTCATTAATCTCAACCAGATTTCTTTCACCCCACTGAGACATCCTGTCAAAGTCTGCATTTATTGGGGAAGTTATTTTGAGATGAGGTGCACATCAAGTGAGAGGAGGAGCAGTTTTGAAGGATGTGGAAGAATACAGTGGTAAATTGTCATCATATGAATGCATTTGTGTTTTTATAGAAAAAAGGAAATTGTTGATGAAATGGAGAAAAAGTGAAGGAAACAGGACAGAACCCTGAGGGACATCAAAGTTGATGGAGAGGTTGATCCATCAACAACCATGGAGATAGACTGGCCAGAGAGGAAGCTAGATATGATGGAGCAAAGTGAGGGAGGGAAGCCTTAAGAGGGGAGCTTAGAGATGAGATCCTAATGCTACACCCCGTCAAAAGGTTTGTATATATCAAGGACAATTTCAAAGGATTCCCTAAAGTTTTTCAGGGATGATGACCTGTCCTTAGTAAAATAGGAAAGAATATCACCAGTGGATCTTGTGTTGCAGAAGCCATACTAGTGATGGGTAACAAGGCTGTGAGATTCAAGATGGCCTAGGATATGGGAGTTAAGGAGGAATTCAAGGACTCTAGAAATAGCAGATGTCAAAATAACAGAACGATAGTTAGAGGAGTTAGGGTGATTTTCGGTATTAGGGATGGACTGTATCAGTGCTTGCTTGCAGGAAGGAAAAATCCTGGTCTGCAGTCTTTGCCCATCCCTTAGATTTGTTTTGTACATTTATTGTGTCTCACTCTCTCCTTGTCTGTGCTGTGGCATGAGAGTTTCCTGGCTTTCACTTTCTTCCTAACCATTCCTTCCATATGTGAGTCAGCATCAGTATCCCTTTCTACATCCATATCTTTGCTAGAAGTTACCCAGCTTCATTTTCTCTCCTTCAGCACCTGAGTCATTGTCCCTTTTTTATTCTACAATCATATCTGTGCTTGCCATTTCGTGGCTTTCACTTTCTCCCCCTCCTTTCATTCTTCAATCAGTGTCTGTTTCTTTCTGTGCTCATGCCAGGCTGATTTCTCTGATCTCTTCTTTCAACGTACATCCACAGTGGACTCATCCCCTATAGCTGTGTCCAGGTCCACTAGGCATAGAAAAACACTTTCTTTTAAAGCATTTCCCATATCTGATTTTTCATTTGAGCTTACAATGAAAGTGTTGTGCCTTTCAAAACTTTTCCATATCTGCCTCAGTTTCCTGTTTAATATTTCCAGATGCAGTAAGATTTTTGTCTGCAGTACTTAGCCAGTACATACTGTCAGCCTTTAAGGTAGTCCTGACATTTTTTATTGTGTTACAGCTTATGTTTGCACAACTGATGTGACGGGTTTTCTTATAAGATGAGCAAGCAATTCCTTTTTGGCTGTTTAGGGTGTTCTCACATTGAAAGCAATTTTCAGTTTTTTTCATCTTATTTTTATTATTTTTCCTATTATATAATGTTCATGCTCTCTGGTACACCTCAGTAAATACATATGTATGTATTATTTTCTTCTGTTCATTAAATTTCAAATTATCTTTCTCCTCTTCAGCAACAATTTATATTTATATAAATTCCTTCTAGTCTTCCGTTTGGTATCTCTATATCCCTTTCTTTATTTTCCCTCTATCAGCATCTCTGATACCTTTTCCCTCCAGGAACTCCTATCAAATGGGTAGCTGCAGCAAAAGAGTCTCCATTTATCCATCCTTTCTTGCGTCCCTCATATACACCATTCACACATTCTTTCCCCAATACTTTTCCATTCTGTTTCCCCATGTCCTGGGTGGTCTTCCTCTCACATCAACTCCTTTGATTGTACTATCATACACTCTTCTTGTAAACTTTTCATCTTACATTCTTTCCACATGCTCAAATCATCTCAGTGTTATTCATCCACTCTACCACTCTACAGCTTATTCCCTTTGTATTCCCTGTCATACCACATCTCTCATACACCCATTCATTTCTTTCGCCATTCTATCTAGTCATACAATGTGCTCCTCTCAGATAGTTCATTTCCACAACCTAGATTCTTGTCCCATATGACTCATTCCTTGCTCATGCTTCAGTTGCATAGAACAGGATTGGGAGGACTGTGCTGTACCTTAATCCTTTCCTTACTTCCTACATATGCCTGCCCTTTATTATGTGATTAAGGGACCCAATGACTCTTCTACTTTGTATTGCTCCCTCTCTTATCTCTCCTTCCATATCATGAAACTTACCCAAGATAGCTCCTAAATACTTAAATTCTCTCTCCTCTTTCAGTCTTTCTCTCCTCCCCCCCACCCCATATCTGTAACACAGTATAGTACACTTGTTTTTCATGCTATAGTGTTTCACAAAATCAATACTTTCACTCGGTTTCCTTTAATACCATTACTTTACTTTAACTTGCATTTACTTTCAGTCTTCTGTGCTTACATACATTGTAAAATACACTTACAACCTTCCACAACTCCACTCAACTCACAAACAGGCTTGTCACTAGCCATCATGTCTCACTGTCGCACTCCATCTTTGCACCCGCTTTCCTTAGGTTTGCTTTAACCACTTCACCTCACTTCTCAATCCATCTATATGTATGTTTAAAAAGCCATAGTGATATCACAGAGCCCTGCTTCACACCCACATGTATACCAAAACTTTTTCTCAACTCTCAAGCCACTCTTACTCATGTATTTGCTACTCTACAGAAGGCTTCCATACTATCCATTAGTTGTCCCCTTACCCCGTATATCCTTAACACATGCCATAAAGCATTCCACCTGACTCTGTCATGCAATTTCTACATATTCATAAAAGCTGCATATACTTCTGACCTTTTGCTCGTTACTTTTCCACAATCATTTTCATCACAAAATTCTGATCCATATATCCCTGACCCTTCGTAAAATCCCCTTGCTCCGAACATATTCTGCCTTGTCACTTCGATCACCCTGTCAGTCGACACTCGCATACTTTTTCCTGTTATGCTTAACAGACTTATTCCCCTATAATTGCTACAAACATCTTTATCACCCTTTCTGTTTCCATGTTAAATTACTCATCAAATGCATTCACTCTTTCTCACTTTTAGCCATAATTCCATCCAGTTCAGGTGTCTGTCCTACCTTTATCTTCATTGTTTCCCTCTTTACATTCCCTCTTACCATAGACTCTTGCACTTGTATCCTCTTTCTTCCATTCTATATACCAATGCATGTAAACACAGCTGCCTCACCACCTCTGAATTCATCAGCTCTTCAAAATACTTTTTCCATCTTCCTTTCACTTTTTCCTTTTGATTCAGCAAGCAACCCTTTCCTTACTTCTCACATTAACATTTCCACTCTTACTTCCACCTCTTTCCTATTTCACCTCCTTCCAGTACCATTTCTTATTTTCCCTAAACTTTTCTCATAACTTTCTTCTAAAATTTTCATCTACTGTGTCTTTGCTTCCTTCCATTAGCATCAACATTCCACTAACACATTTTATATTCTTCCCTCCTCCATAGCTGAACTTCCACTTCTACAATGAAGCAACTATCTCTCTTTCTTCTGCTCCTTCACTATCATCGGTTTTGTTCTGACACATCCAAGCCCTGTGAGCCATTACTCCTTAGTCCTGTGACCTATGTGGAGTTTGCTTGCTCTGAATTTTTCTCTATCTGTGTGTGTGTTCATTTTACACTTCTTCCCTTATGGTTATTCAGAACGATTTATTCATCATACCTGTTTTCCTGACAGCTTCTCATTTACGATTATTTAAAAAATACCTATTTTAGATACCATAATCTTGGTCTTGTGCACCATTGGCATGAAGTTTATGGCTCATCTGTGGTAGTGTTGCCAAAGGATATTCTTTTTTCACTTTGATTAACATTTTACTAAGAACACGGAAATGATGTAATATCAGTCTACAGGATTTCTTTTTCTTTTTCTCTCACTGTACTTTGAAACGCAGAAATAGGAAAACTTTATCCCAGTGGCATTGCCCCCTGTTTGGGTGAAATATTTTTTTTCTTCTATTTCTTAATAACCACTTGACATTTTAGAGATTTAGCAATAATAAATGTTACAGTGTAACTAGTCCAACCCAGATGAGGCAGAAACCAAGCACAGGTTTTGAAGGTGATGAGATATTCAATGTTTTTTGCACAGACACTTCCACCCGACAAACTCTGTCTAATGCACAGAGCATCATACTGGGGAGGAGCAGTGTGGTTTCAGGAATGGAAGAGAATGTGTGGTTTGGATGTTTGCCATAGAGAATGCTGTGAAAAATACATGGAGAAAGAGAATATGTATGTGGCATATATGGATCTCAGAAAAAGCATAGGATAGGGTTGATAAAGATGCTTTGTGGAAGGTGTTATGGATATATGTTGTGAGAGGAAAGCTATTGCAGGCAGTGAGGAGTTTTGCTAAGACAATAAGGCATGCATTTGAGTAGTTATAGAGGAGAGTGAATGGTTCCAGTTGAAGGTGAGTCTGCAGTAGCGGTTTGTTTGATGTCACCATGGCTATTCAGTTTGCTTATGGATGGACTAGTTAGAGAGGTAATGCAGGGGTCTTGAAAAGAGGAGAGGGTAAACAGTCTGTAGGGGGTGAGGGGGCTTGGGAAGTGAGTCATTTGTTGTTTGCTGATGGTACAGCATTGGTGGCAGATATGAATGGGAAACTGCAGAGATTGATGTCTGTTTGGCAATGTTTGAAAGGAGAAAGTTGAGAGCAAATGTGAATAAAAGCAAGGTTATGAAGTTTAGCTTTGCAAAGAGACAAGTTACTTGGGGTGTGATTCAATGGAGAAAAGTTGGAGAAACTTTACATCTTAGATACCTGGGAGTGGACATGACAGCAAATAGAACCATGGAAGTAGAGGTAATTCAGAGTGTGGGCGCAGGTGCAAAAGTTTTGGAAGCATTTACAAGTGTTTTGAAAGGGGTTTTACACTATCTGGTTAAGGGGAAAATGGATATGTTCAAAGGAATAGTAGTCCTAGTGATATTGTGTGGATGCAAGGCATAGGCTATCAGTGAGAATGTATGGAAGAGGTTGAATTTTTTGGAAATTAAATGTTTGAGGACAACATGTGAGGTGAAGAGGGTTGATCAAGAAAATAATGATAGGATAAGAGAGAGTTGTAGTAATAAAAAGAGTATGTTTGAGACAGCTGAAGAGGGTGTGTTGAAATTGCTTGGACATATTGAAAGAATAAGTGAGAAGAGGTTGACAAAGAGGATATATTTCTTCAGAAATGGAGGGTACAAGAAGGGGTAGACTAAATTGGAGATCAAAGGATGGAGTGAAAAAGATAAGTGCTCAGGGCCTAAATATGCAGAAATATGAAAGGCATGCATGGGATAAAGCAAATTGGAGCAATGTATTAGACAGGGAACAATGTGCTGTCAGTGGACAGAAAATTAGGGCATATGAAGCAGCCAGGGGAAACCATGTTAAGGTCTCTGTGGCCTAATCCTGGATAGGGGCCTATGGTTTTGGTGCATTACACATAACAGCCAGAGAATGGAAGTGAGCAAATGAGGCCTTTTCTTTGTCAAATCTTGGCAGTACCTCACAAATAAAGGAATTGGCAAACAAGTATGAAAGAAAAAAGCATTGGTTTTGATATCTTTGTAATATTGACACTTAAACTGAAGGATCTGTAGGGTATTCATTGTCAGATTTTAATCTATGAATTTCTATCTTCATATATCATCATGGTCTGGTGTTAGAGATCTCATGTTTATGTACTGAAAGTGCCTTTTGTTCATGATTTCTCCTCTATGTGATGTTGATTGTGTAAGTTAAAGATGTGGGCTTTCTACCTGATCAGCACTTTATGTTAATGACCTCTTCATGGTATAATGTAAAATCCCATGTAAAAATCTTTTCTTTGTTCGTTTTTAGCACTTTATACAAAGGGTCTCGTCTTCATTACCTTCAGCATTCAATGTTAATGTTTAAGGGTCTCATCTTTAATTCTTTCATCATTCAGTGCGTATGCTTAAGGTCCCATCTTTCTTACCTTTAACATCACCTTTAACATCTAATGCTAATGTTTATTCTCCTATTATTGGCAGCTTTCTGTGTTGAGCACAAGAATATGTGTATCTTCGAGCTTTCCTTACAGAAAAACTGCTAACAAGTAGCAGCACGAGGAGCCATACAGCATCATGCAATTGATATATAGTGAACCACAGAGAAAGTTAAGGAACATTAGTAAAAGAATATTATTTTGAGAATATCAGTAACAAAAGAAGTACCTCAAGAAGATCAGTGAGAGTAAGAGTGTACATTAATGCAACAGTAACAGTAGAGGCAATAGGAACTTTATTAATAACAGCAATAGTGACAGTAACATAAAAAGAAACATCAAAGACTGTGAGGAAAAGATTTCCCTGTAAATGAGGACCATAGTTAATGTTTAGTACCATGAAACAGTGTAGTAGTTATCAAAATTGTTACCATTAGCCTCATTTTTCTGTGACATGGATCATTGTTAATCATATATATATACATATATATATATATATACATTTTGTATATATATGTATATGTATATATATATATATTCATATATATGTATTTATATATATATATATATATAATCAAACCTTTCAGTTCATGATACTAAGATATTTATAGCATTTTGTATATTTTCTCAGGTCATCTCACTTTGTGGCAAAGTCAGATTATCCCAGTTAACAAGTGCATGTTATTCAAGAATTGCTACTGGTACCAGGTTAATTTTCTGTTAAAAGTTTTGACATGAACTTTGAAGTAGCATATTATGCATGGAGAATCTGAAGTGTAGGTACTTGATATCATCTTTAGATGGTGAATATAAAGTGCTGTATTTGTAAAGAATGTTTATTGGCATTAACCTTAAAGGTATAAATTAGCTCTTGTCATCAGTGGTTGAGACTAGGGATAAGCAACAGATTTGATGTAAAAAAAAGTTGACAGTCTTCCAGAAAGTGCATGCACACAGTCTACCGAACTGTAACTAGTTCTTGTGGGAATGTAGAATGAATTGGTTTGAAAGTAGATTGTAAGCCATGAGAATTGCCATTGCAAGCAGGTTGTACAGTGATGTAGGGTGTAGTTTTTCATTCAGAAAGAGGATGGGAGGACTTTACCTCATATAAATCAGAAAGAGGATGGGAGGACTTGACTTCTCACAACCTTATTCAAAAAGCAGAAGCCAACAGATTTTCAAACAAGGACGGATTTTGAACAATTGATCTTGATGTATTTGTTTGTCACAGGGTGACCAGTCGTCAGTTATGTTATGAATTATCACTCGACTCTCCACAAGGAATGGGTTGTGGTAGTTCCTGTTGTTGACCCTGTGTGATGTAGGGTAACATAGGTTAGCCCATCTCTCATCAGCACTTGCTACACCAACTGGAATCATTCATTTCACCCCACTCACTGAATATCTAAGGTTATCAAGGGCTGCACTTTTGGTTACAATACTCATAGCTTAGAAGATTTCATTATGGAGAGCAAGCAAGTTGCATGTTCACAGTACAATGTAACATTTTTTGAGGATTGTGACATGAAAAGCCATATGCTCAAACACACAGGTGAGAATTCTTTTAAGTTTTCACAGTATCAGGAAAGCTGCAACAAACATCATAACTCTGAAGGTTGCACAACAGTTTGCATAAATGAGAAACAACATGAATGTTCACAGTGCCAGCAATCCTTCTTTGACGGTAATGATTTAGCGCAGCATATGGCTGTTCATGCAGGAGAGAAGCTGCATGAATGTTCAAGTTGTCTGAAAACCTTCAGTCAGAGGAGTACTTTGATGCAGCATATGACCATTCATAGTGGAGAGAAGCCATATGAATGTTCACATTGTCCAAAGACCTTCAGTAAGAAGGGTAATTTAGTGCAGCATATGACTGTTCATACAGGAAAGCCATATGAATGCTCATATTGTCAAAAGACCTTCAATCAGAAGAGTACTTTAGTGCAGCATTTGACAATTCATACAGGAGAAAAGCCATACAAATGTTCACAATGTCAGAAGGCCTTCACTCAGGAAAGTAATTTAGTGCAACACATGACTACTCATACCAAAGAGAAGCCATATAAATGTTCACAATGTCAAAAGACCTTCAGGAGGAGGAGTCATTTAGTGCAGCACATGACTTCTCATACAGGAGTGAAGCCATATAAATGCTCAAAATGCCTGAAGTCCTTCTCTCAGAAGAGTGTTTTAGTGAAACACATGGCTGTTCATACAGGGGAGAAGCCATATGAATGTCCACAGTGCCAAAAATCCTTTTCTCAAAGGGGTGGTTTAGTGCGGCACTTAACTATTCATACAGGAGAAAAGGCACATGAATGTTCAGAGTGCCTCAAGACTTTCAGGGAGAAGAGTCATTTAGTGCGGCACTTGACTACTCATACAGGCGAAAAGCCATATGAATGTTTACAGTGCCGAAAGTTTTTCTCTCAGAGGAGTGGTTTAGTGAAGCACATGAATATTCATACAGGAGAAAAGCCTTATAAATGTTTGCAGTGCCTAAAATCCTTCTCCCAGAAGAGTTATTTAGTGAAGCACATGATTGTTCATACAGGTGAAAGGCCATATGAATGTCCGCAGTGTCAGAAAACCTTCAGTCTGAAGATTACTCTAATGCAGCACATGACTATTCATACTGGAAAAAAGCCATATAAATGTTCTCATTGCCAAAAGTCCTTCTCTCTGAGGAGTTATTTAGTGCAGCATATGAGTGTTCATACAGGAGAGAAACCATATGAGTGTTTACAGTGCTTAAAAGCCTTCTCTCAGAAGGGTAATTTAATGAAGCACATGAGTATTCATACAGGAGAGAAGCCATACGAATGTTCACAGTGTCAAAAGAGATTCAGTATTAAGAGTACTTTAGTGCAGCACATGAATACTCATACCGGAGAAAGACTCTATAAATGCTCACATTGCCAAAAGTCCTTTTTTAAGAAGAGTGTTTTAGTGAAGCACATGACTATTCATACAGGAAAGAGGCCATTTGAGTGTTTACAGTGCTTAAAGGCCTTCTCACAGAAGAGTAATTTAGTGAAGCACATGATTGTTCATACAGGGGAGAAGCCATATGAATGTTCACAGTGTCAAAAGACCTTCAGTCTGAAGAGTACTTTAGTGAAGCACATGACTATTCATACAGGAGAGAAGCCATATGAATGTTTACAGTGCCAAAAGACCTTCTCTCAAAAGAGTCATCTTGTGCAGCACACGACTGTTCATACAAGAGAGAGGGTGTATACATGTTCACTGTGCCAAAAGACCTTCTCCCAGAGGAGTCATTTAGCACAGCATAGGACTGTTCATACTGGAGAGAAGCCATATGAATGCTCTCAGTGCCCTAAGTCCTTCTCTCGGAGGGGTAATTTAGTGCAACACATGAAAAATCACAAAGGAGAAGAGCTCTCTACAAATGTCCAGTCTAATCAGGATTTCCATTACAAAGCTGATCAGACATGCCACATTTCCCTCTACAGTAAACATAAGCATGATGAGATGATATCCTGCAAGCAAACATATGAAAACAATTTGATGACTCTCTTGGTGGATGAGAAGTCTTTTAGCCCTGAGCAAGTGAGGCAGGATGTTACTTATGCAGAATCAGTCATATGTAAGACAGACCATTTTTCTCAACCATCCAGAATTGCCCCTGTTTCACCCATAAAGACTGAGGTGGCTGAATGTGACGTTGTTGTAGACGAGTTCTGAGCGTTAGGAAATTATTTTCTTTTCTAAAGAAAACTCTTCCTTTCATTACTTATTATTTATATAGTGACTTCAATGAAACTCAGCCACTCTTTGATTCATCAAACTGAATTAGCGACTTACCTGACCTGACTGCAGATTCATCTAGAAAATCTTTTATGTAATATGTTCATGGGAAAATATTTGTCCATTCTAATAATTCCCTGTGTAAATTGGTATCATAGATTAATGTAAAAGGTAGCATATATACTTTATATAGGACTTATTTAGTGGAATGCAATTCCAACATCTGGGATGTTATTGATGGTAGTATAATTCTCAATTCATGTGCAGCACTGCTTGCTTTACTCGTATGATAAGTATTATTGTAAAACTATAGTTAGAAGAGCCAGGGTTAAGTAGTGTAGGTTACGTGAGCTTTGTAAGTGTACTGATCAACACAAATATTATGTATGACTTGTAAGTAATGCAAATAAACTTTGAGTTTTTTCTATCTTTCATACTTGTTTACTGTTTCCTATGTAAGTAAGGTAGCATTGAAAACAGATAACTGAAAAAATATCCTCATTTGGCTCTTTCCTCTGTTCCTTTATTTGGAAAGTAAAAGAGGAAGGAAGGATTTCATCCTTCGCTACTCCTGTCCTTCTTAGTCACCTTCCATAACATGCAGGAGATTTGTGGGCAGAATTCATTCTCCACTATCCACAGGAATATTTTGAGAGTTTATAGATAAATAGTTGTCAGTTTTGTCACATGATTACATCACCATTGAGAATGATGCTTATACTTCAGATTTAGAATTTGGCAAGCCAGTTTTTTTAATTTTGTTTCTCCTGTTTACCAGTGAATGTTCTAGTAATAGAATTGAAATTATCTCTTACAAATTTCTCTGGTGATGAGACCTCATCTCCCTTCAAAACATTGCTGGGTATGTTCAGACAGTTTTAGAAAATTATGGCACATATAAATTTAATGATGAAAGGAAACTATACTAGAAGTCCTTGTTACTTTTAGGGATGACATATGTAATTTTTGCTTCTGTGCAAAGACTTTGTTCTTTCCAAACATCATATTTGTTTGGAAAGCTCATTTTTATGTGGTCAGTGTAACTGTGCATACTGTGACACAATTGCCATATGTGGTGCATTGTGAGACTGAGACAGAACCATGCTTTCTACCTGCATGCCTTCCCTCAGTCATGCATTATTTGCTGCTGCACCATGTTGATATGTGCCAGTGCTTGTATTTTGTGCTTTGTCGAAGGTATCAGCTGTTTTTGATATGGCTTCTGTGCTTCCTTCTAGCTCATCTGTTCCTCTTCCTGTTACATTTATGAAATGGAAGAGGACTACAGTAACACTGCAAATGAAATTGGAAATTTTGAAGTGTGCAGAAGCTGGTGAGGGGCCCTCTGCATTTGGTCAAACATATTACCAGTTATATCCTACATAAGAGCTCGGACAAAATGAGGTATTTGGTTATACTAGTTATTCTCTTTCTGTCAAGGTAGCTATAAAAGTAAGGATTTAGTGTTAGAAAAGATGAGGCTTAGAAGAATGAGGAGGACCGGAAGATGAGTCAGGGGTAATTCAGTGGGAAAGTGGCCCTGAAATGTCCTCTACAGCCATAAGACTAGATTGATAAGTTCCTCTTCTGGCAAAACTTGCAAAATCTTAAAGCAACTGGAAAATTGGTAAGTGCTGGTCATACAGCTCCTGCCAAGTTTCCTAATGAGCTTAAAGAAGTCTAAACAAGTTTTTAGTACAGATGAGAGAAGGTTGTTTTGAAAGGGGATGTCATTTTGTGATACTCATCTGTAAGGAAGAGAAAGTTGCATTGGGGTGTAAGGCAACAGAAGACAAGCTGATTGTCCTACTGTATGAGAATGCAAAAGATTTTAAGTTGAAGCCCACTTTAGGTGTACCTTTCCCTCAAACCACAGACAATAAGAAACAAAGCAAAAATATGCTGCCTGTCACTGGACTGTTTTACAGAAGGCTGGGTGACAGACCAAATTTTCAAAGGCTTATACACCAATTATTTTGTTGTGGAGGGAGGATGTTCTTGCAGGGAGCTAAACCTTGCATTCAGGGTGCTGCATACTCATTATGATACCCCAGGATACTTTAAGCAAAAACATTAACCCCAGTGTTAGCATTTAGTTTGTCTCCCCTATTATGTGATCACATGGTTATGGTTATAGCAGCATTCTGGGCCTGCTACCTAAGAAGGACCGTCTCTCAGCCTATGGATGATACTGATGGACTTCATAAGCCTACACTTTATGAATAGTGAAAAGCCTATGTGAGAAATACAACTGGCAAAATTAAATATTTCCCAATTTTTTTACAACAGTATGAGAGGTTACTGACCTTGAACATAAGGTGTATGAGGAGGGCATCTTAGACCTTAAGGAAACATAATGGTATTCACTGATTCCCATGATTATATACATGTGGATGATGTGATGGTAATTGCCACTGTTAACAAGGGAAACAAGGAACAGAAGCAAGAGGTAATTCTTGAGGTCAAGGAAATTACCACAAAAATGGTTTAGGCTCATGCTCAGGTTGTATTTCGATATGGACCTTGGTCTGAAAAGGAAAATGTAGTACAAACATAGTTTAAACATTGTCCTTACTCCTAACCAAGAGGTGTATGCTCAAAATCAATGAAAGAAAAAGCAGTCTACCCTGTTTCAATTCTTGAAGCCTCATTCTTGCACCTCCAGCCCTACTCCAGTTGCATTGCTTAGCCCATCAACCTCCACTTGCCAACCTTATGCCATAAACCGTTGCTTCTCCATTGATGGTGTAAGTTGATTACAACCCCATGTCTGTGCATTCTCCTCCGGATATCATCTTGCTTACTTCCCTTACAAGTAATAAGGAAATAGCGCACAAAAACCCACCATTTTATCATAACAGAGAGACCACCACCAACATACACTTCCTCAGTTTTGCTTATATGTCCGTTTTTGTGGGTCAGTAATTATTTCAGTGTTTAGAATAATACATTTTACTGTACTTAGATACCAGTACGTTATCAAGATAGAATTTGTATTTGTAGACTATTTTCACTGATATAACCAGCCATTTCCCCAAAAGCTCTAAACCACTCTTTTCAACAAATCTTGTTCCACAGAGCATAGCATATTCTATGCAAGACTTAAAATGGCACCCTTTTCCTTTCAAAGAATTAGAAGGGTCAGTCAAAATTATATGTAATAAGTTTTTGCAGTCTCTTGTGGATGAGAGGGCTTGGGAAGTGAGTCAGTTGTTATTCGCTGATGATACAGTGCTGGTGGCTGATTCGTCTGAGAAACTGCAGAAGCTGGTGAATGAGTTGGGTAAAGTGTGTGAAAGGAGAAAGCTGAGAGTAAATGTGAATAAGTGCAAGACTATTATTAGGTTCAGTAGGGTTGAGGGACAAGTCAGTTGGGAGGTAAGTTTGAATGGAGAAAAACTAGAGGAAGTGAAGTGTTTTAGATATCTGGGAGTGGATTTAGCAGTGGATGGAAACATGGAAGTGGAGTGAGTTACAGGGTTGAGAAGGGGCCGAAGGTTCTGGGAGTATTGAAGAATGTGTGGAAGGCGAGAACATTATCTCGGAGAGCAAAAATGGATATGTTCCAACAGTCTTATATGGTTGCGAGGAATGAGCTATAGATAGGATTGTGCGGAGGGGGTGGATGTGTTGGAAAGGAAATGTTTGAGGACAATATGTTGTGTGAGGTGGTTTTGATCAAGTAAGTAATGAAAAAGTAAGAGAGTAGTGTGGTAATAAAAAGAGTGTGGTTGAGAGAGCAGAAGAGGGTGTATTGAAATGGTTTGGTCACATGGACAGAATGTGTGAGGAATGATTGACAAAGGGGATATAAGTGTTAGAGGTGGAGGGTACGAGGAGAAGTGAGAAACCAAATTGGAGGTGGAAGGATGGAGTGAAAAATATTTTGAGTGATCAGGGCCTGAACATACAAGAGAGTGAAAGTCGTGCAAAGAATAGAGAGAATTAGAACGATATGGTATACCGGAATTGACGTTCTGTCAATGGATTGAACCAGGGCATGTGAAGAGTCTGGGGTAAACCATGGAAAGTTTTGTGGGGCCTGAATATGGAAAGGGAGCTGTGGTTCTGGTGCATTACACACGACAGCTACAGAGTGAGTATGAATGAATGTGGCCTATATTGTCTTTCCCTAGCACTACCTTACGTGCCTGCGGGGGGAGGGGGTGCCATTTCATGTGTGGCATGGTGGCGATAGGAATGGATGAAGGCAGCAAGTAGGAATATATACATGTGTAGAAATGTATATGTCTGTGTATGTGTATGTTTGTATACAGTGAAAAGTTTATACATGTATATACATGAACGCCCACACACACGCACATTTACCTACCCATACATTTCAACGTATACGTACATATACATACACAGACATATACGTATATACACATGTAAATATTCATACATACTGCCGTCATCCATTCTCGCCGCCACCCCGCCACACATTAAATGCCCCCCCCCCCCACCCCCGCGCGTGTGGCAAGGTAATATTACGAAAAGACAACAAAGGCCACGTTTGTTCACACTCATTCAGGAGCTGTCATGTGTAATACATTGAAACCACAGCTCCCTTTCCACATCCAGGCCCCACAAAATTTCCATGGTTTACACCAGACGCTTCACATGCCCTGGTTCAATCCATTCACAGCACGTCGACCCTTGTATACCACATCGTTTTAATTCACTCCATTCCTTGCATGCCTTTCACCCTCCTGTATGTTCAGGCCCCGATCGCTCAAAATCTTTTTCACTCCATCTGTCCACCTCCAATTTGGTCTCCCACTTGTCCTCATTCCCTCCACCTCTGACACATATATCTTCTTTGTCAATCTTTCCTCAAACATTCTCTCCATGTGACCAAACCATTTCAATACACCTGCTCTCTCAACCGCACTCTTTTCATTACCAAACATCTCTTTTACCCTTTCATTACACTCGATCAAACCACCTCACACCACATATTGTCCTCAAACATCTAATTTCCAACACATCCACCATCCTCCGCACAACCCTATCTATAGCAAATGCCTTACAACCATATAGCATTGTTGGTACCACTATTCTTTCAAACATATCCATTTTTGCTCTAAGATAACGTTTTCACCTTCCACACATTCTTCAATGCTCCCAGAACTTTCACCCTCTCCCCAACCCTGTGACTCACTGCCGCTTCCATAGTTCCATTCGCTGCCAAATCCACTCTCAGATATCTAAAACACTTCACTTCCTCCAGTTTTTCTCCATTCAAACTTACCTCCCAATTAACTTGACCCTCAACCCTACTGTACCTAATAACCTTGCTCTTATTCACATTTACTCTCAGCTTTCTTCTTTCACACACTTTACCAAACTCAGTCAACACCTTATGCAGTTTCTCACCCAAATCAGCCACCAGCGCTGTATCATCAGCGAACAACAACTGACTCGCTTCCCAAGCCCTCTCATCCACAACAGACTGCATACTTGCCCCTCTCTCCAAAACTCTTCCATTCACCTTCCTAACAACCTCATCCATAAACAAATTAAACAACCATGGAGACATCACGCACCCCTGCCGCAAACCGACATTCACTGTAAACCAATCACTTTCCTGTCTTCCTACTCGCACACGTGCCTTACATCCTCGATAAACACTTTTCACTGCATCTAGCAACTTGCCTCCCACATCATATACTCTTAATACCTTCCAGATAGCATCTCTATCAACTCTCTCATATGCCTTCTCCAGATCCATAAATGCTCCGTACAAATCCATTTGTTTTTCTAAGTATTTCTCACATACATTCTTCAAAGCAAACAACTGATCCACACTTCCTCTACCACTTCTAAAACCACACTGCTCTTCCCCAATCTGATGCGCTGTACATGCTTTTACCCTCACAATAAATACCCTCCCACACTGGGAATACCTGGATTAAAAAGATATATATATATATATATATATATATATATATATATATATATATATATATATATATATATATATATATATATATATATATATATATTATTCATTTATTTATTTTGCTTTGTCGCTGTCTCCCGCATTAGTGAGGTACCACAAGGAAACAGACAAAAGAAATGGCCCAACCCACCCCCATACACATGTATATACATACACGTCCACACACGCAAATATACATACCCATACATCTCAATGTATACACATATATACACACACAGACACATATATATATATATATATATATATATATATATATATATATATATATATATATACACATGCACACAATTCACACTGTCTGCCTTTATTCATTCCCATCGCCACCTCGCCACACATGGAATAACATCCCTCTCCCCCCTCATGTGTGCGAGGTAGCGCCAGGAAAAGACAACAGAGGCCCCATTCGTTCACACTCAGTCTCTAGCTGTCATGCAATAATGCCCGGAACCACAGCTCCCTTTCCACATCCAGGCCCCACACAACTTTCCATGGTTTACCCCAGACGCTTCACATGCCCTGATTCAATCCATTGACAGCATGTCGACCCCGGTATACCACATCGATCCAATTCATTCTATTCCTTGCCCGCCTTTCACCCTCCTGCATGTTCAGGCCCTGATCACTCAAAATCTTTTTCACTCCATCTTTCCACCTCCAATTTGGTCTCCCACTTCTCCTCGTTCCCTCCACCATCAACACATATATCCTCTTGGTCAAAATTTCCTCACTCATTCTTTCCATATGCCCACACAATTTCAAAACACCCTCTTCTGCTCTCTCAACCACGCTCTTTTTATTTCCACACATCTCTCTTACCCTTACATTACTTACTCGATCAAACCACCTCACACCACATATTGTCCTCAAACATCTCATTTCCAGCACATCCACCCTCCTGCGCACAACTCTATCCAGAGCCCACGCCTCGCAACCATACAACATTGTTGGAACCACTATTCCTTCAAACATACCCATTTTTGCTTTCCGAGATAATGTTCTCGACTTCCACACATTCTTCAAGGCTCCCAGGATTTTCGCCCCCTCCCCCACCCTATGATTCACTTCCGCTTCCATGGTTCCATCCGCTGCCAGATCCACTCCCAGATATCTAAAACACTTTACTTCCTCCAGTTTTTCTCCATTCAAACTTACCTCCCAATTGACTTGACCCTCAACCCTACTGTACCAAATAACCTTGCTCTTATTCACATTTACTCTTAACTTTCTTCTTTCACACACTTTACCAAACTCAGTCACCATCTTCTGCAGTTTCTCACATGAATCAGCCACCAGCGCTGTATCATCAGCGAACAACAACTGACTCACTTCCCAAGCTCTCTCATCCCCAACAGACTTCATACTTGCCCCTCTTTCCAAAACTCTTGCATTCACCTCCCTAACAACCCCATCCATAAACAAATTAAACAAACATGGAGACATCACACACCCCTGCCGCAAAACCTACATTCACTGAGAAAACCAATCACTTTCCTCTCTTCCTACACACACACATGCCTTACATCCTCAATAAAAGCTTTTCACTGATTCTAACAACTTTCCTCCCACACCATATATTCTTAGTACCTTCCACAGAGCATCTCTATCAACTCTATCATATGCCTTCTCCAGATCCATAAATGCTACATACAAATCCATTTGCTTTTCTAAGTATTTCTCACATACATTCTTCAAAGCAAACACCTGATCCACACATCCTCTACCACTTCTGAAACCACACTGCTCTTCCCCAATCTGATGCTCTGTACATGCCTTCACCCTCTCAATCAATACCCTCCCATATAATTTACCAGGAATACTCAACAAACTTATACCTCTGTAATTTGAGCACTCACTCTTATCCCCTTTGCCCTTGTATAATGGCACTATGCACGCATTTTGCCAATCCTCAGGCACCTCACCATGATTCATACATACATTAAATAACCTTACCAACCAGTCAACAATACAGTCACCCCCTATTTTGATAGATTCCACTCCAATACCATCCAAACCTGCTGCCTTGCCGGTTTTCATCTTCCGCAAAGCTTTTACTACCTCTTCTCTGTTTACCAAATCATTTTCCCTAACCCTCTCACTTCGCACACCACCTCGACCAAATCACCCTATATCTGCCACTCTATCATCAAACACATTCAACAAACCTTCAAAATACTCACGCCATCTCCTTCTCACATCACCACTACTTGTTATCACCTCCCCATTTGCGCCCTTCACTGAAGTTCCCATTTTCTTCCTTGTCTTACGCACTTTAATTACCTCCTTCCAGAACATCTTTTTATTCTCCCTAAAATTTAATGATACTCTCTCACCCCAACTCTCATTTGCCCTCTTTTTCACCTCTGCACCTTTCTCTTGGCCTCCTGTGTCTTTCTTTTATACATCTCCCACTCATTTGCATTTTTTCCTGCAAAAATCGTCCAAATGCCTCTCTCTTCTCTTTCACTAACAATCTTACTTCTTCATCCCACCACTCACTACCCTTTCTAATCAACCCACCTCCCACGCTTCTCATTCCACAAGCATCTTTTGCGCAAGCCATCACTGCTTCCCTAAATACGTCCCATTCCTCCCCCACTCCCCTTACCTCCTTTGTTCTCACCTTTTTCCATTCTGTACTCAGTCTCTCCTGGTACTTCCTCACACAAGTCTCCTTCCCAAGCTCACTTACTCTCACCACCCTCTTCACCCCAACATTCTCTCTTCTTTTCTGAAAACTCATACAAATCTTCACCTTCGCCTCCACAAGATAATGATCAGACATCCCTCCAGTTGCACCTCTCAGCACATTAACATCCAAAAATCTCTCTTTCGCGCGCCTGTCAATTAACACGTAATCCAATAACGCTCTCTGGCCATCTCTCCTACTTACATGCGTATACTTGTGTATATCTCGCTTTTTAAACCAGGTATTCCCAATCACCAGTCCTTTTTCAGCACATAAATCTACAAGCTCTTCACCATTTCCATTTACAACACTCAACACTCCATGTATACCAATTATTCCCTCAACTGCCACATTACTCACCTTTGCATTCAAATCACCCATCACTATAACCCGGTCTTGTGCATCAAAACCACTAACACACTCATACAGCTGCTCCCAAAACACTTGCCTCTCATGATCTTTCTTCTCATGCCCAGGTGCATGTGCACCAATAATCACCCATCTCTCTCCATCAACTTTCAGTTTTACCCATATTAATCTAGAATTAACTTTCTTACATTCTATCACATACTCCCACAACTCCTGTTTCAGGAGTAGTGCTACTCGTTCCCTTGCTCTAGTCCTCTCACTAACCCCTGACTTTACTCCCAAGACATTCCCAAACCACTCTTCCCCTTAAGCTTCCTTTCACTCAGAGCCAAAAGATCCAGGTTCCTTTCCTCAAACATACTACCTATCTCTCCTTTTTTCACATCTTGGTTACATCCACACACATTTAGACACCCCAATCTGAGCCTTCGAGAAGGATGAGCACTCCCCGCGTGACTCCTTCTTCTGTTTCCCATTTTAGAAAGTTAAAATACAAGGAGGGGAGGGTTTCTGGCCCCCCGCTCCCGTCCCCTCTAGTCGCCTTCTACAACACGTGAGGAATGCATGGGAAGTATTCTTTCTTCCCTGTCTCCAGGGATAATATATATATATATATATATATATATATATATATATATATATATATATATATATATATATATATATATATATATATATATATATATATATATGAAAAATGTAAGAAATAATTTAGAAAACTGAAACTTCTATCTGGAAATGAAATGAAAAAAGAATTGCACTTAATGGTTTAACCTCTGGCTATGGAAAAGGGAAATGTATGATTTATTTACACAAATATCAATAGTGGTTTTCATCAATTTAACCACTGTATCATACTGCCTGGTCCACTTCTCTTATCATGAAACTGGAAATATTGGCTTATGATGTTTCTCAATTGTCTTCCCTACACAAAGTACAACCATATCTTGGATACACGAGGGTTGGTATTTGGTCATCCGCCATAATAAAGTCTTGACAGACCAAAAGTTTATCTGGACCTCAAGTTTTCCAGTACATTCATGAAAAACACCTTTTTGCTTTCCATCTCTATCACTTTTAAAAAATAATGCTCCATTTGTTCACATTTCAATGAAAGAATAAGCTTCAGTGTCTAAGCTACATTCTTCTGCAGTTTCACTATTTTCTTGTCAGAGCACCATGTATGAAAACTATCATTCCAGTAACACAACTATAAACATTTACTTCCCCTTTAAAAAAGTTCTGGGGAAGTCTGTCTTGATACATTGCGGGTCACTCTACCACTTGGCGAGGTTTGTGGTTAAAGACTTAATCCTCATGGGGCCTAGGAATGTAAAAGGGAGCAAACTAGAGTGACGATGTGCACGGAGAGGTCAAGAGAAAGGAAGCTACGAACAGCTACGGAGGCAGAGGATACAAGAGATGGACGAGACCCAAGAGACTCGTCTCAGCACGGGAAAATAGCTGATCTACTTGTGCATTCCCCTACAGAATTCAGATATATATATATATATATATATATATATATATATATATATATATATATATATATATATATATATATATATATATATATATATATATATATTTTTTTTTTTTTTTTGCTTTGTCGCTGTCTCCCGTGTTTGAGAGGTAGCGCAAGGAAACAGACAAAAGAAATGGCCCAACCCACCCCCATACACATGTATATACATACGTCCACACACGCAAATATACATACCTACACAGCTTTCCATGGTTTACCCCAGACGCTTCACATGCCCTGATTCAATCCACTGACAGCACGTCAACCCCGGTATACCACATCGATCCAATTAGCTCTATTCCTTGCCCTCCTTTCACCCTCCTGCATGTTCAGTCCCCGATCACACAAAATCTTTTTCACTCCATCTTTCCACCTCCAATTTGGTCTCCCACTTCTCCTCGTTCCCTCCACCTCCGACACATATATCCTCTTGGTCAATCTTTCCTCACTCATTCTCTCCATGTGCCCAAACCATTTCAAAACACCCTCTTCTGCTCTCTCAACCTCGCTCTTTTTATTTCCACACATCTCTCTTACCCTTACGTTACTTACTCGATCAAACCACCTCACACCACACATTGTCCTCAAACATCTCATTTCCAGCACATCCATCCTCCTGCGCACAACTCTATCCATAGCCCACGCCTCGCAACCATACAACATTGTTGGAACCACTATTCCTTCAAACATACCCATTTTTGCTTTCCGAGATAATGTTCTCGACTTCCACACATTCTTCAAGGCTCCCAGGATTTTCGCCCCCTCCCCAACCCCGTGATCCACTTCCGCTTCCATGGTTCCATCCGCTGCCAGATCCACTCCCAGATATCTAAAACACTTTACTTCCTCCAGTTTTGCTCCATTCAAACTTACCTCCCAATTGACTTGACCCTCAACCCTACTGTACCTAATAACCTTGCTCTTACTCACATTTACTCTTAACTTTCTTCTTTCACACACTTTACCAAACTCAGTCACCAGCTTCTGCAGTTTCTCACATGAATCAGCCACCAGCGCTGTATCATCAGCGAACAACAACTGACTCACTTCCCAAGCTTTCTCATCCCCAACAGACTTCATACTTGCCCCTCTTTCCAAAACTCTTGCATTTACCTCGCTAACAACCCCATCCATAAACAAATTAAACAACCATGGAGACATCACACACCCCTGCCGCAAACCTACATTCACTGAGAACCAATCACTTTCCTCTCTTCCTACATGTACACATGCCTTACATCCTCGATAAAAACTTTTCACTACTTCTAACAACTTGCCTCCCACACCATATATTCTTAATACCTTCCACAGAGCATCTCTATCAACTCTATCATATGCCTTCTCCAGATCCATAAATGCTACATACAAATCCATTTGCTTTTCTAAGTATTTCTCACATACATTCTTCAAAGCAAACACCTGATCCACACATCCTCTACCACTTCTGAAACCACACTGCTCTTCCCCAATCTGATGCTCTGTACATGCCTTCACCCTCTCAATCAATACCCTCCCATATAATTTGCCAGGAATACTCAACAAACTTATACCTCTGAAATTAGAGCACTCACTCTTATCCCCTTTGCCTTTGTACAATGGCACTATGCACGCATTCCGCCAATCCTCAGGCACCTCACCATGAGTCATACATACATTGAATAACCTTACCAACCAGTCAATAATACAGTCACCCCCAATTTTTAATAAATTCCACTGCAATACCATCCAAACCTGCTGCCTTGCCGGCTTTCATCTTCCGCAAAGCTTTTACTACCTCTTCTGTGTTTACCAAATCATTTTCCCTAACCCTCTCACTTTGCACACCACCTCGACCAAAACACCCTATATCTGCCACTTTATCATCAAACACATTCAACAAACCTTCAAAATACTCACTCCATCTCCTTCTCACATCACCACTACTTGTTATCACCTCCCCATTTGCGCCCTTCACTGAAGTTCCCATTTTCTCCCTTGTCTTACGCACTTTATTTACCTCCTTCCAGAACATCCTTTTATTCTCCCTAAAATTTAATGATACTCTCTCACCCCAACTCTCATTTGCCCTCTTTTTCACCTCTTGCACCTTTCTCTTGACCTCCTGTCTCTTTCTTTTATACATCTCCCACTCAATTGCATTTTTTCCCTGCAAAAATCGTCCAAATGCCTCTCTCTTCTCTTTCACTAATAATCTTACTTCTTCATCCCACCACTCACTACCCTTTCTAATCAACCCACCTCCCACTCTTCTCATGCCTCAAGCATCTTTTGTGCAATCCATCACTGATTCCCTAAATACATCCCATTCCTCCCCCACTCCCCTTACTTCCATTGTTCTCACCTTTTTCCATTCTGTACTCAGTCTCTCCTGGTACTTCCTCACACAAGTCTCCTTCCCAAGCTCACTTACTCTCACCACCCTCTTCACCCCAACATTCACTCTTCTTTTCTGAAAACCCATACAAATCTCCACCTTAGCCTCCACAGGATGATGATCAGACATCCCTCCAGTTGCACCTCTCAGCACATTAACATCCAAAAGTCTCTCTTTCGCTCGCCTGTCAATTAACACGTAATCCAATAACGCTCTCTGGCCATCTCTACTACTTACATACATATACTTATGTATATCTTGCTTTTTAAACCAGGTATTCCCAATATATATATATATATATATATATATATATATATATATATATATATATATATATATATATATATATATATTTTTTTTTTTTTTTTTTCTTTTTTGCTTTGTCGCTGTCTCCCGCGTTTGCGAGGTAGCGCAAGGAAACAGATGAAAGAAATGGCCCAACCCACCCCCATACACATGTATATACATACGTCCTACACACGCAAATATACATACCTACACAGCTTTCCATGGTTTACCCCAGATGCTTCACATGCCTTGATTCAATCCACTGACAGCACGTCAACCCTGGTATACCACATCGCTCCAATTTACTCTATTCCTTGCCCTCCTTTCACCCTCCTGCATGTTCAGGCCCCGATCACACAAAATCTTTTTCACTCCATCTTTCCACCTCCAATTTGGTCTCCCTCTTCTCCTCGTTCCCTCCACCTCCGACACATATATCCTCTTGGTCAATCTTTCCAAACCATTTCAAAACACCCTCTTCTGCTCTCTCAACCACGCTCTTTTTATTTCCACACATCTCTCTTACCCTTACGTTACTTACTCGATCAAACCACCTCACACCACACATTGTCCTCAAACATCTCATTTCCAGCACATCCATCCTCCTGCGCACAACTCTATCCATAGTCCACGCCTCGCAACCATACAACATTGTTGGAACCACTATTCCTTCAAACATACCCATTTTTGCTTTCCGAGATAATGTTCTCGACTTCCACACATTCTTCAAGGCTCCCAGAATTTTCGCCCCCTCCCCCATCCTATGATCGACTTCCGCTTCCATGTTTCCATCCGCTGCCAGATCCACTCCCAGATATCTAAAACACTTCACTTCCTCCAGTTTTTCTCCATTCAAACTCACCTCCCAATTGACTTGACCCTCAACCCTACTGTACCTAATAACCTTGCTCTTATTCACATTTACTCTTAACTTTCTTCTTTCACACACTTTACCAAACTCAGTCACCAGCTTCTGCAGTTTCTCACATGAATCAGCCACCAGCGCTGTATCATCAGCGAACAACAACTGACTCACTTCCCAAGCTCTCTCATCCACAACAGACTTCATACTTGCCCCTCTTTCCAAAACTCTTGCATTCACCTCCCTAACAACCCCATCCATAAACAAATTAAACAACCATGGAGACATCACACACCCCTGCCGCAAACCTACATTCACTGAGAACCAATCACTTTCCTCTCTTCCTACACGTACACATGCCTTACATCCTCGATAAAAACTTTTCACTACTTCTAACAACTTGCCTCCCACACCATATATTCTTAATACCTTCCACAGAGCATCTCTATCAACTCTATCATATGCCTTCTCCAGATCCATAAATGCTACATACAAATCCATTTGCTTTTCTAAGTATTTCTCACATACATTCTTCAAAGCAAACACCTGATCCACACATCCTCTACCACTTCTGAAACCACACTGCTCTTCCCCAATCTGATGCTCTGTACATGCCTTCACCCTCTCAATCAATACCCTCCCATATAATTTGCCAGGAATACTCAACAAACTTATACCTCTGTAATTTGAGCACTCACTCTTATCCCCTTTGCCTTTGTACAATGGCACTATGCACGCATTCCGCCAATCCTCAGGCACCTCACCATGAGTCATACATACATTAAATAACCTTACCAATCAGTCAACAATACAGTCACCCCCTTTTTTAATAAATTCCACTGCAATACCATCCAAACCTGCTGCCTTGCCGGCTTTCATCTTCCGCAAAGCTTTTACTACCTCTTCTCTGTTTACCAAATCATTTTCCCTAACCCTCGCACTTTGCACACCACCTCGACCAAAACACCCTATATCTGCCACTCTATCATCAAACACATTCAACAAACCTTCAAAATACTCACTCCATCTCCTTCTCACATCACCACTACTTGTTATCACCTCCCCATTTGCGCCCTTCACCGAAGTTCCCATTTGCTCCCTTGTCTTACGCACTTTATTTACCTCCTTCCAGAACATCTTTTTATTCTCCCTAAAATTTAATGATACTCTCTCACCCCAACTCTCATTTGCCCTTTTTTTTTTACCTCTTGCACCTTTCTCTTGACCTCCTGTCTCTTTCTTTTATACGTCTCCCACTCAATTTCATTTTTTCCCTGCAAAAATCGTCCAAATGCCTCTCTCTTCTCTTTCACTAATACTCTTACTTCTTCATCCCACTACTCACTACCCTTTCTAATCAACCCACCTCCCACTCTTCTCATGCCACAAGCATCTTTTGCGCAATCCATCACTGATTCCCTAAATACATCCCATTCCTCCCCCACTCCCCTTACTTCCATTGTTCTCACCTTTTTCCATTCTGTACTCAGTCTCTCCTGGTACTTCCTCACACAAGTCTCCTTCAAAAGCTCACTTACTCTCACCACCCTCTTCACCCCAACATTCACTCTTCTTTTCTGGAAACCCATACAACTCTTCACCTTAGCCTCCACAAGATAATGATCAGACATCCCTCCAGTTGCACCTCTCAGCACATTAACATCCAAAAGTCTCTCTTTCGCGCGCCTGTCAATTAACACGTAATCCAATAACGCTCTCTGGCCATCTCTCCTACTTACATAAGTGTACTTATGTATATCTCGCTTTTTAAACCAGGTATTCCCAATCATCAGTCCTTTTTCAGCACATAAATCTACAAGCTCTTCACCATTTCCATTTACAACACTGAACACCCCATGTATACCAATTATTCCCTCAACTGCCACATTACTCACCTTCGCATTCAAATCACCCAACACTATAACCCGGTCTCGTGCATCAAAACCACTAACACACTCATTCAGCTGCTCCCAAAACACTTGCCTCTCATGATCTTTCTTCTCATGCCCAGGTGCATATGCACCAATAATCACCCATCTCTCTCCATCAACTTTCAGTTTTACCCATATTAATCGAGAATTTACTTTCTTACATTCTATCACATACTTCCACAACTCCTGTTGTATATATATATATATATATATATATATATATATATATATATATATATATATATATATATATATATATATATTTTTTTTTTTTTTTTATACTTTGTCGCTGTCTCCCGCGTTTGCGAGGTAGCGCAAGGAAACAGACGAAAGAAATGGCCCAACCCCCCCCCATACACATGTATGTACATACGTCCACACACGCAAATATACATACCTACACAGCTTTCCATGGTTTACCCCAGACGCTTCACATGCCTTGATTCAATCCACTGACAGCACGTCAACCCCGGTATACCACATCCCTCCAATTCACTCTATTCCTTGCCCTCCTTTCACCCTCCTGCATGTTCAGGCCCCGATCACACAAAATCTTTTTCACTCCATCTTTCCACCTCCAATTTGGTCTCCCTCTTCTCCTTGCTCCCTCCACCTCCGACACATATATCCTCATGGTCAATCTTTCCTCACTCATCCTCTCCATGTGCCCAAACCACTTCAAAACACCCTCTTCTGCTCTCTCAACCACGCTCTTTTTATTTCCACACATCTCTCTTACCCTTACGTTACTCACTCGATCAAACCATCTTGTGGAGGCTAAGGTGAAGATTTGTATGGGTTTTCAGAAAAGAAGAGTGAATGTTGGGGTGAAGAGGGTGGTGAGAGTAAGTGAGCTTGGGAAGGAGACTTGTGTGAGGAAGTACCAGGAGAGACTGAGTACAGAATGGAAAAAGGTGAGAACAATGGAAGCAAGGGGAGTGGGGGAGGAATGGGATGTATTTAGGGAATCAGTGATGGATTGCGCAAAAGATGCTTGTGGCATGAGAAGAGTGGGAGGTGGGTTGATTAGAAAGGGTAGTGAGTGGTGGGATGAAGAAGTAAGAGTATTAGTGAAAGAGAAGAGAGAGGCATTTGGACGATTTTTGCAGGGAAAAAATGAAATTGAGTGGGAGACGTATAAAAGAAAGAGACAGGAGGTCAAGAGAAAGGTGCAAGAGGTGAAAAAAGGGCAAATGAGAGTTGGGGTGAGAGAGTATCATTAAATTTTAGGGAGAATAAAAAGATGTTCTGGAAGGTGGTAAATAAAGTGCGTAAGACAAGGGAGCAAATGGGAACTTCAGTGAAGGGCGCAAATGGGGAGGTGATAACAAGTAGTGGTGATGTGAAGAGATGGAGTGAGTATTTTGAAGGTTTGTTGAATGTGTTTGATGATAGAGTGGCAGATATAGGGTGCTTTGGTAGAGGTGGTGTGCAAAGTGCGAGGGTTAGGGAAAATGAGTTGGTAAACAGAGAAGAGGTAGTAAAAGCTTTGCGGAAGATGAAAGCCGGCGAGGCAGTAGGTTTGGATGGTATTGCAGTGGAATTTATTAAAAAAGGGGGTGACTGTATTGTTGACTGGTTGGTAAGGTTATTTAATGTATGTATGACTCATGGTGAGGTGCCTGAGGATTGGCGGAATGCGTGCATAGTGCCATTGTACAAAGGCAAAGGGGATAAGAGTGAGTGCTCAAATTACAGAGGTATAAGTTTGTTGAGTATTCCTGGTAAATTATATGGGAGGGTATTGATTGAGAGGGTGAAGGCATGTACAGAGCATCAGATTGGGGAAGAGCAGTGTGGTTTCAGAAGTGGTAGAGGATGTGTGGATCAGGTGTTTGCTTTGAAGAATGTATGTGAGAAATACTTAGAAAAGCAAATGGATTTGTATGTAGCATTTATGGATCTGGAGAAGGCATATGATAGAGTTGATAGAGATGCTCTGTGGAAGGTATTAAGAATATATGGTGTGGGAGGCAAGTTGTTAGAAGCAGTGAAGAGTTTTTATCGAGGATGTAAGGCATGTGTACATGTAGGAAGAGAGGAAAGTGATTGGTTCTCAGTGAATATAGGTTTGCGGCAGGGGTGTGTGATGTCTCCATGGTTGTTTAATTTGTTTATGGATGGGGTTGTTAGGGAGGTGAATGGAAGAGTTTTGGAAAGAGGGGCAAGTATGAAGTCTGTTGGGGATGAGAGAGCTTGGGAAGTGAGTCAGTTGTTGTTCGCTGATGATACAGCGCTGGTGGCTGATTCATGTAAGAAACTGCAGAAGCTGGTGACTGAGTTTGGTAAAGTGTGTGAAAGAAGAAAGTTAAGAGTAAATGTGAATAAGAGCAAGGTTATTAGGTACAGTAGGGTTGAGGGTCAATTCAATTGGGAGGTGAGTTTGAATGGAGAAAAACTGGAGGAAGTGAAGTGTTTTAGATATCTGGGAGTGGATCTGGCAGCTGATGGAACCATGGAAGCAGAAGTGGATCATAGGGTGGGGGAGGGGGCGAAAATTCTGGGAGCCTTGAAGAATGTGTGGAAGTCGAGAACATTATCTCGGAAAGCAAAAATGGGTATGTTTGAAGGAATAGTGGTTCCAACAATGTTGTATGGTTGCGAGGCGTGGACTATGGATAGAGTTGTGCGCAAGAGGATGAATGTGCTGGAAATGAGATGTTTGAGGACAATGTGTGGTGTGAGGTGGTTTGATCGAGTAAGTAACGTAAGGGTAAGAGAGATGTGTGGAAATAAAAAGAGCGTGGTTGAGAGAGCAGAAGAGGGTGTTTTGAAATGGTTTGGTCACATGGAGAGAATGAGTGAGGAAAGATTGACCAAGAGGATATATGTGTCGGAGGTGGAGGGAACGAGGAGAAGAGGGAGACCAAATTGGAGGTGGAAAGATGGAGTGAAAAAGATTTTGTGTGATCGGGGCCTGAACATGCAGGAGGGTGAAAGGAGGGCAAAGAATAGAGTGAATTGGAGCGATGTGGTATACCGGGGTTGACGTGCTGTCAGTGGATTGAATCAAGGCATGTGTATGGGGGTGGGTTGGGCCATTTCTTTCGTCTGTTTCCTTGCGCTACCTCGCAAACGCTGGAGACAGCGACAAAGGAAAAAAAAAAAAAAAAAAAAATATATATATATATATATATATATATATATATATATATATATATATATATATATATATATAAAGTATATGTATATAAGTAGGAGAGATGGCCAGAGAGTAATATTGGATTACGTGTTAATTGATAGGCGCGTGAAAGAGAGAGTTTTGGGTATTAATATGCTGAGAGGTGCAAGTGGAGGGATGTCTGATCATTATCTTGTGGAGGCGAAGGTGAAGATTTGTAGAGGTTTTCAGAAATGAAGAGAGAATGTTGGGGTGAAGAGAGTGGTGAGAGTAAGTGAGCTTGGGAAGGAGACTCATGCGAGGAAGTACCAGGAGAGTCTGAGTGCAGAATGGAAAAAGGTGAGAGCAAAGGATGTAAGTGGAGTGGGTGAGAAACGGGATGTACTTAGGGAAGGAGTGATGGCTTGCGCAAAAGATGCTTGTGGCGTGAGAAAGGTGGGAGGTGGGCATATTAGAAAGGGTAGTGAGTGGTGGGATAAAGAAGTAAGATAATTAATCATAGAGAAAGAGAGGCATTTGGACTTTTTTTTTTTTTTTTTGCAGGGAAATAGTGCAAAATAGTGGGAGATGTATAAAAGAAAGAGGCAGGAGATCAAGAGAAAGTTCCACGAGGTGAAAAAGAGGGCAAATGAGAGTTGGGGTGAGAGATTATCATTGAATTTTAGGGAGAATAAAATGATGTTTTGGAAAGAGGTAAATAAAGTGTGTAAGAAGAGAACAAATGGGAACATTGGTGAAAGGGGCTAATGGGGAGGTATTAACAAGTAGTGGTGATGTGAGAAGGAGATGCAGTGAGTATTTTGAAGGTTTGTTGAATGTGTTAGATGATAGAATGGTCGGGGTGGTGTGCAAAGTGAGAGGGTCAGGGAGAATGATTTGGTAAACAGAGTAGAGGTAGTAAAAGCTTTGCGCAAGATGAAAGCCGGCAAGGGGGCGGGTTTGAATGGTATTGCAGTGGAACTCATCAAAAAAGGGGGTGACTGAGTTTTTGACTGGTTGGGAAAGATATTTAATGTATGTATGGCTTATGGTGAAGTGCCTGAGGATTGGCGGAATGCATGCATAGTGCCATTGTACAAAGGCAAAGGGGATAAAGGTGAGTGCTCAAATGACAGAGGTATAAGTTTGTTGAGTATTCCTTCGAAATTATATGGGAGAGTATTGATTGAGAGGGTGAAGGCATGTACAGAGCATCAGATTAGGGAAGATCACTGTGGTTACAGAAGTGGTAGAAGATGTGTGGATCAGGTGTTTGCTTTGACGAATGTATGCGAGAAATACTTAGAAAAACAAATGGATTTGTATGGAGCATTTATGGATCTGGAGAAGGCATATGATAGAGTTGATAGAGATGCTCTGTGGAAGGTATCAAGAATATATGTTATGGGAGGCAAATTGCTAGAAGCAGTGAAAAGATTCTATTGAGGATGTAAGGTATGTGCACGAGTAAGAAGAGAGGAAAGTGATTGGTTCTCAGTGAATGTCGGTTTGAGGCAGGGGTGCGCGATGTCTCCATTGTTGTGTAATTTGTTTATGGATAGGGTGTTAGGGAAGTGAATGCAAGAGTTTTGGAGAGAGGGGCAAGTATGCAGTCTGTTGCTGTGAAAGAAGAAAGCTGAGAGTAAATGTGAATAAGAGCAAGGTTATTAGGTACAGTAGGGTTGAGAGACAAGTCATTTGGTAGGTAAGATTGAATGGAGAAAATCTAGAGGAAGTGAAGTGTTTTAGATATCTGGGAGTAGATTTGGCAGAGGATGGAACCATGGAAGCGGAAGTGAGTCACTGTTGGGGAGGGAGCGAAAGTTCTGGGAGAGTTTCAAAAATGTGTGGAACGTAAGAACATTATCTCGTAAAGCAAAAATGGGTATGTTTGAAGGAATAGTGGTTCCAAAAATGTTATATGGTTGCAAGGCGTGGGCTATAGATAGGGTTGTGCGGAGGAGGGTGGATTTGTTGGAAATGAGATGTTTGAGGACAATATGTGGTGGAAGGTGGTTTGATCAAGTAAGTAATGAAAGGGTAAGAGAGATGTGTGGTAATAAAAGGAGTGTGGTTGAGAGAGCAGAAGAGGTTGTTTTGAAATGGTTTGGTCACATGGAGAGAATGAGTGAGGAAAGATTGACAAAGAGGATATATGTGTCAGAGGTGGAGGGAACGAGGAGAAGTGGGAGACCAAATTGGAGGTGGAAAAATGGAGTGAAAAAGATTTTGAGCGATCAGGGCCTGAACATGCAGGAGGATAAAAGTCATGCAAGGAATATAGTGAATTGGAATGATTTGGTATAACGTAGTCGACCTGCTGTCAAGGGATTGAACCAAGGCATGTGAAGCGTCTGGGGTAAACTATGGAAAGATTTGTGGGATCTGAAGGTAGAAAGGGAGCTGTGGTTTTGGTGCATTATACATAGCAGTTACAGATTGAGTGGCCTTTCTTGTCTTTTACCAGCGCTACCTCACGCGCGTGCGGGGTAGGGGGTCGTAATTTCATGTGTGGCAGGTTGCCGACGGAAATAAATAAAGGCAGCAAGTGTGAATTATGTACATGTGTATATATGTATATTTCTGTATGTATGTATATGTATATGTTTAAATGAATAGGTATGTATATATGCGTGTGTGGACGTGTATGTATATACATGTGTATGTGGGTGGGTTAGGCCATTCTTTCCTCTTTTTCCTCACGCTACCTCGCTAACGCGGGAGACAGCGACAAAGTATAATAATGAAAAATAGGATAAGATACAAAATGAAACTCACTTTCCAAGCCATCTCATCCACAAATGACTGCATACTTCCCTTCTCTCCAAAACTCTTGCATTCACCTCCCTAACAACCCCATTCATAAACAAATTAAACAACCATGGAGACATCACACACCCCTGCCGCAAACCTACATTCACTGGCAACTAATCACTTTCCTCTCTTCCTACTCGTACACATGCCTTACATCCTCGATAAAAACTTTCCATTGCATCTAGCAACTTGCCTCCCTCACCATATACTCTTAATACCTTCCAGAGAGCATCTCTATCCACTTTATCATATACCTTCTCCAGATCCATAAATGCTACATACAAATCCATTTGTTTTTCTCAGTATTTCTCATACATGCTTCAAAGCAAACATCTGATCCACACATCCTCTACTACTTCTGAAACCACACTGCTCTTCCCCAATCTGATGCTCTGTACATGCCTTGACCCTCTCAATCAATACCCTCCCATATAATTTCCCAGCAATACTCAACAAACTTATACCTCTGTAATTTGAACACTCACCTTTATCCCTTTGCCTTTATACAATGGCACTATGCATGCATTCCGTCAATCCTCAGACACTTCACCATGAGCCATACATACACTGAATATCCTCACCAACCAGTCAACAACATAGTCATCCCCTTTTTTAATAAATTCCACTGCAATACCATCCAAACCTGCCAACATAACGGCTTTCATCTTCCGCAAAGCTTCCACTACCTCTTCTCTATTTACCAAACCATTCTCCCTGACCCTCTCTTCGCACACCACCTCGACCAAAACACCCTATATCTGGCACTCTTATGATCTAACACATTCAACAAACCTTCAAAATACTCACTCTATCTCCTACTCACATCACCACTACTTGTTATTACCTCCCCATTAGTCCCCTTCACCGATGTTTCCGTTTGTTCTCCTGTCTTACGCACTTTATTTACCTCCTTCCAAAACATCTTTAAATTCTCTCAAAAATTTAATGATACTCTCTCACCCCATCTCTCATTTGCCTTCTCTTTCACCTCTTGCCTCTTTCTTTTATACATCTCCCAGTCATTTGCACTATTTCCCTGCAAAAATCGTCCAAACACCTCTCTCTTCTCACTCACTAATAATCTTACTTCTTCATCCCACCACTCACTGCCCTTTCTAATGTGCGCACCTCCCACACTTCTCATGCCACAAGCACCTTTTGCACAAGCCATCACTACTTCCCTAAATACATCCCATTCCTCCCCCACTCCCTTTACGTTCTTTACTCTCACCTTTTTTCCATTATGCACTCAGTCTCTCCTGGTACTTCCTCACACAAATCTCCTTCCCAAGCTCACTTACTCTCACCACTCTCTTCACCCCAACATTCTCTCTTTTTTTTCTGAAAACCTCTACAAATCTTCACCTTCGCCTTGAGAAGGCATATTATAGAGTTGATAGAGATGCTCTGTGGAAGGCATTAAGAGTACATGGTGTGGGAGGCAAGTTCCTAGAAGCAGTGAAAAGTTTTTATCGAAAATGTAAGGCATGTATACGGATAGGAAGAGAGGAAAGTGATTGGTTCTCAGTGAATGTCCGTTTGCGGCAGAGGTGAGTGATGTCTCCATGGTTATTTAATTTGTTCATGGATGGGGTTGTTAGGGAGGTGAATAAAAGAGTTTTAGAGAGAGGGGCAAATATGCAGTCTGTTGTGGATGAGAGGGTTTGGGTAGTGAGTCAGTTGTTGTTCGCTGCTGATTCAGCGCTGGTGGCTGATTCGGGTGAGAAATTGCAGAAGTTGGTGACAGTTTGGTGAAGTGTGTGTAAAGAAAGCTGAGAGTAAATGTGAATAAGGGACAAGTAATTAGGAGTTAAGTTTGAATGGGGAAAAATTGGAGGAAGTGAAGTGTTTTAGATATCTGGGGGTAGATTTAGCATTTGATGGAACCATGGAAGTGGAAGTGAGTCACAGGGTTATGGAGGGGGGAAAGTTGAAAATTGTGTGGAAGGCGAGAACATTATCTAGGAAAGTAGAAATGGCATGTTTGAAGAAATAGTGGTTCCAACAATGTTATACAGTTGCGAGGCGTGGGCTATAGATAGGGTTGTGCGGAGGAGAGTGGATGTGTTGGAAATGAGATGTTTGAGGACAATATGTGGTGTGAGGTGGTTTGATCGAATAAGTAATGAAAGGGTAAGAGAGATGTGTGGTAATAAAAAGAGTGTGGTTGAGAGAGCAGAGAGATGTGTGGTAATAAAAAGAGTGTGGTTGAGAGAGCAGAAGAGGATGTATTGAAATGGTTTGGTCACGTGGAGAGAATGAGTGAGAAAAGATTGACAAAGAGGATATATGTGTCAGAGGTGGGGGAATGAGAAGTGGATCAAATTGGAGGTGGAAGGATGGAGTGAGATAGATTTTGAGCGATCAGGACCTGAACATGCAGGAGGGCGAAAGGCGTGCAAGGAATAGAGTGAATTGGAACGATATGGTATACCGGGGTCAACGTGCTGTCATTGGATTGAACCAGGGCTTCTGAAGCGTCTAGAGTAAACTATGGAAAGTTTTATGGGGCCTGGATGTGGAAGGGGAGCTGTGGTTTCAGTGCAATACACATGACAGCTCCTAAATGAGTGCGAACAATAACTGACTCACTTCCCAAGCTCTCTCATCGACAACAGACTGCATACTTGCCCCTCTCGCTAAAACTCTTGCATTCACCTCCCTAACAACCCCATCCATAAACAAATTCAACAACCATGGAGACATCACGCACACCTGCTGCAAACCGACATTCACTGTAAACCAATCACTTTCCTCTCTTCCTACTCGTACACGTGCCTTACATCTTCGATAAAAACTTTTCACTGCATCTAGCAACTTACCTCCCATATCATATACTCTTAATACCTTCCACAGAGCATCTCTGTCAACTCTACCATATGACTTCTCCAGATACATAAATGCTACATACAAATCCATTTGTTTATCTAAATATTTCTCACATACATTCTTCAAAGCAAACACCTGACCCACACTTCCTCTATCTATTCTGAAACCACACTGCTCTTCCCCAATCTGATGCTCTGTCTCTGTACATGCCTTTACCCTCTCAATCAATACCCTCCTATACTGTGAATACCTGGTTTAATATATATCTATATATATATATATATATATATATATATATATATATATATATATATATATATATATATATATATATATATATATATATACATATATATATATATATAGTGATGGGTGATTTGAATGCAAAGGTGAGTAATGTGGCAGTTGAGGGAATAATTGGTATACATGGGGTGTTCAGTGTTGTAAATGGAAATGGTGAAGAGCTTGTAGATTTATGTGCTGAAAAAGGACTGATGATTGGGAATACCTGGTTTAAAAAGCGAGATATACATAAGTATACTTATGTAAGTAGGAGAGATGGCCAGAGAGCGTTATTGGATTACGTGTTAATTGACAGGCGTGCAAAAGAGAGACTTTTGGATGTTAATGTGCTGAGAGGTGCAACTGGAGGGATGTCTGATCATTACCTTGTGGAGGCTAAGGTGAAGATTTGTATGGGTTTTCAGAAAAGAAGAGTGAATGTTGGGGTGAAGAGGGTGGTGAGAGTAAGTGAGCTTGAGAAGGAGACCTGTGTGAGGAAGTACCAGGAGAGACTGAGTACAGAATGGAAAAAGGTGAGAACAATGGAAGTAAGGGGAGTGGGGGAGGAATGGGATGTATTTAGGGAATCAGTGATGGATTGCGCAAAAGATGCTTGTGGCATGAGAAGAGTGGGAGGTGGGTTGATTAGAAAGGATAGTGAGTGGTGGGATGAAGAAGTAAGAGTATTAGTGAAAGAGAAGAGAGAGGCATTTGGACGATTTTTGCAGGGAAAAAATGCAATTGAGTGGGAGATGTATAAAAGAGAGACAGGAGGTCAAGAGAAAGGTGCAAGAGGTGAAAAAAAGGGCAAATGAGAGTTGGGGTGAGAGAGTATCATTAAATTTTAGGGAGAATAAAAAGATGTTCTGGAAGGAGGTAAATAAAGTGCGTAAGACAAGGGAGCAAATGGGAACTTCGGTGAAGGGCGCAAGTGGGGAGGTGATAACAAGTAGTGGTGATGTGAGAAGGAGATGGAGTGAGTATTTTGAAGGTTTGTTGAATGTGTTTGATGATAGAGTGGCAGATATAGGGTGTTTTGGTCGAGGTGGTGTGCAAAGTGAGAGGGTTAGGGAAAATGATTTGGTAAACAGAGAAGAGGTAGTGAAAGCTTTGCGGAAGATGAAAGCCGGCAAGGCAGCAGGTTTGGATGGTATTGCAGTGGAATTTATTAAAAAAGGGGGTGACTGTATTGTTGACTGGTTGGTAAGGTTATTTAATGTATGTATGACTCATGGTGAGGTGCCTGAGGATTGGCGGAATGCGTGCATAGTGCCATTGTACAAAGGCAAAGGGGATAAGAGTGAGTGCTCAAATTACAGAGGTATAAGTTTGTTGAGTATTCCTGGTAAATTATATGGGAGGGTATTGATTGAGAGGGTGAAGGCATGTACAGAGCATCAGATTGGGGAAGAGCAGTGTGGTTTCAGAAGTGGTAGAGGATGTGTGGATCAGGTGTTTGCTTTGAAGAATGTATGTGAGAAATACTTAGAAAAGCAAATGGATTTGTATGTAGCATTTATGGATCTGGAGAAGGCATATGATAGAGTTGATAGAGATGCTCTGTGGAAGGTATTAAGAATATATGGTGTGGGAGGAAAGTTGTTAGAAGCAGTGAAAAGTTTTTATCGAGGATGTAAGGCATGTGTACGTGTAGGAAGAGAGGAAAGTGATTGGTTCTCAGTGAATGTAGGTTTGCGGCAGGGGTGTGTGATGTCTCCATGGTTGTTTAATTTGTTTATGGATGGGGTTGTTAGGGAGGTAAATGCAAGAGTTTTGGAAAGAGGGGCAAGTATGAAGTCTGTTGGGGATGAGAGAGCTTGGGAAGTGAGTCAGTTGTTGTTCGCTGATGATACAGTGCTGGTGGCTGATTCATGTGAGAAACTGCAGAAGCTGGTGACTGAGTTTGGAAAAGTGTGTGGAAGAAGAAAGTTAAGAGTAAATGTGAATAAGAGCAAGGTTATTAGGTACAGTAGGGTTGAGGGTCAAGTCAAGTGGGAGGTGAGTTTGAATGGAGAAAAACTGGAGGAAGTGAAGTGTTTTAGATATCTGGGAGTGGATCTGGCAGCGGATGGAACCATGGAAGCGGAAGTGGATCATAGGGTGGGGGAGGGGGCGAAAATCCTGGGGGCCTTGAAGAATGTGTGGAAGTCGAGAACATTATCTCGGAAAGCAAAAATGGGTATGTTTGAAGGAATAGTGGTTCCAACAATGTTGTATGGTTGCGAGGCGTGGGCTATGGATAGAGTTGTGCGCAGGAGGATGGATGTGCTGGAAATGAGATGTTTGAGGACAATGTGTGGTGTGAGGTGGTTTGATCGAGTGAGTAACGTAAGGGTAAGAGAGATGTGTGGAAATAAAAAGAGCGTGGTTGAGAGAGCAGAGGAGGGTGTTTTGAAGTGGTTTGGGCACATGGAGAGGATGAGTGAGGAGAGATTGACCAAGAGGATATATGTGTCGGAGGTGGAGGGAACAAGGAGAAGAGGGAGACCAAATTGGAGGTGGAAAGATGGAGTGAAAAAAATTTTGTGTGATCGGGGCCTGAGCATGCAGGAGGGTGAAAGGAGGGCAAGGAATAGAGTGAATTGGAGCGATGTGGTATACCGGGGTTGACGTGCTGTCAGTGGATTGAAGCAGGGCATGTGAAGCGTCTGGGGTAAACCATGGAAAGCTGTGTAGGTATGTATATTTGCGTGTGTGGACGTATGTATATACATGTGTATGGGGGGGGGTTGGGCCATTTCTTTCGTCTGTTTCCTTGCGCTACCTCGCAAACGCGGGAGACAGCGACAAAGTAAAATAAAATAAAAATAATAATATACACGTAATCCAATAACGCTCTCTGGCCATCTCTCCTACTTACATAAGTATACTTATGTATATCTCGCTTTTTAAACCAGGTATTCCCAATCATCACTCCTTTTTCAGCACATAAATCTACAAGCTCTTCACCATTTCCATTTACAACACTGAACACCCCATGTATACCAATTATTCCCTCAACTGCCACATTACTCACCTTTGCATTCAAATCATCCATCACTATAACCCGGTCTCGTGCATCAAAACCACTAACACACTCATTCAGGTGCTCCCAAAACACTTGCCCCTCTTGATCTTTCTTCTCATGCCCAGGTGCATATGCACCAATAATCACCCACCTCTCTCCATCAACTTTCAGTTTTACCCATATTAATCGAGAATTTACTTTCTTACACTCTATCACATACTCCCACAACTCCTGTTTCAGGAGTATTGCTACTCCTTCCCTTGCTCTTGTCCTCTCACTAACCCCTGACTTTACTCCCCAGACATTCCCAAACCACTCTTCCCCTTTACCCTTGAGCTTCGTTTCACTCAGAGCCAAAACATCCAGGTTCCTTTCCTCAAACATACTACCTATCTCTCCTTTTTTCACATCTTGGTTACATCCACACACATTTAGGCACCCCACTCTGAGCCTTCGAGGAGGATGAGCACTCCCCGCGTGACTCCTTCTTCTGTTTCCCATTTTAGAAAGTTAATACAAGGAGGGGAGGATTTCTGGCCCCCCGCGCCCGTCCCCTCTAGTCGCTTTCTACGACACGCGAGGAATACGTGGGAAGTATTCTTTCACCCCTATCCCCAGGGATAATATACATATATATATACATATACACATACACACACATACACATACATACGCACATATACACACACACACACATACATATATATACATATGAAAAATGTAAGAAACAATTTAGAAAACTGAAACTTCTAGCTTGAAATGAATGAAAAAAATGAATGTCACATAATGGTTCAACCTCTGGCTATGGAAAAAAGGAAATGTATAATTTATTTACAGGCGTGCGAAAGAGAGACTTTTGGATGTTAATGTGTTGAGAGGTGCAACTGGAGGGATGTCTGATCATTATCTTGTGGAGGCTAAGGTGAAGATTTGTATAGGGTTTCCAGAAAAGAAGAGTGAATGTTGGGGTGAAGAGGGTGGTGAGAGTAAGTGAGCTTGAGAAGGAGACCTGTGTGAGGAAGTACCAGGAGAGACTGAGTACAGAATGGAAAAAGGTGAGAACAATGGAAGTAAGGGGAGTGGGGGAGGAATGGGATGTATTTAGGGAATCAGTGATGGATTGCACAAAAGATGCTTGTGGCATGAGAAGAGTGGGAGGTGGGTTGATTAGAAAGGGTAGTGAGTGGTGGGATGAAGAAGTAAGAGTATTAGTGAAAGAGAAGAGAGAGGCATTTGGACGATTTTTGCAGGGAAAAAATGCAATTGAGTGGGAGATGTATAAAAGAAAGAGACAGGAGGTCAAGAGAAAGGTGCAAGAGGTGAAAAAAAGGGCAAATGAGAGTTGGGGTGAGAGAGTATCATCAAATTTTAGGGAGAATAAAAAGATGTTCTGGAAGGAGGTAAATAAAGTGCGTAAGACAAGGGAACAAATGGGAACTTCAGTGAAGGGCGTAAATGGGGAGGTGATAACAAGTAGTGGTGATGTGAGAAGGAGATGGAATGAGTATTTTGAAGGTTTGTTGAATGTGTTTGATAATAGAGTGGCAGATATAGGGTGTTTTGGTCGAGGTGGTGTGCAAAGTGAGAGGGTTAGGGAAAATGATTTGGTAAACAGAGAAGAGGTAGTGAAAGCTTTGCGGAAGATGAAAGCCGGCAAGGCAGCAGGTTTGGATGGTATTGCAGTGGAATTTATTAAAAAAGGGGGTGACTGTATTGTTGACTGGTTGGTAAGGTTATTTAATGTATGTATGACTCATGGTGAGGTGCCTGAGGATTGGCGGAATGCGTGCATAGTGCCATTGTACAAAGGCAAAGGGGATAAGAGTGAGTGCTCAAATTACAGAGGTATAAGTTTGTTGAGTATTCCTGGCAAATTATATGGGAGGGTATTGATTGAGAGGGTGAAGGCATGTACAGAGCATCAGATTGGGGAAGAGCAGTGTGGTTTCAGAAGTGGTAGAGGATGTGTGGATCAGGTGTTTGCTTTGAGGAATGTATGTGAGAAATACTTAGAAAAACAAATGGATTTGTATGTAGCATTTATGGATCTGGAGAAGGCATATGATAGAGTTGATAGAGATGCTCTGTGGAAGGTATTAAGAATATATGGTGTGGGAGGAAAGTTGTTAGAAGCAGTGAAAAGTTTTTATCGAGGATGTAAGGCATGTGTACGTGTAGGAAGAGAGGAAAGTGATTGGTTCTCAGTGAATGTAGGTTTGCGGCAGGGGTGTGTGATGTCTCCATGGTTGTTTAATTTGTTTATGGATGGGGTTGTTAGGGAGGTAAATGCAAGAGTTTTGGAAAGAGGGGCAAGTATGAAGTCTGTTGGGGATGAGAGAGCTTGGGAAGTGAGTCAGTTGTTGTTCGCTGATGATACAGCACTGGTGGCTGATTCATGTGAGAAACTGCAGAAGCTGGTGACTGAGTTTGGTAAAGTGTGTGGAAGAAGAAAGTTAAGAGTAAATGTGAATAAGAGCAAGGTTATTAGGTACAGTAGGGTTGAGGGTCAAGTCAATTGGGAGGTGAGTTTGAATGGAGAAAAACTGGAGGAAGTGAAGTGTTTTAGATATCTGGGAGTGGATCTGGCAGCGGATGGAACCATGGAAGTGGAAGTGAATCATAGGGTGGGGGAGGGGGCGAAAATTCTGGGGGCCTTGAAGAATGTGTGGAAGTCGAGAACATTATCTCGGAAAGCAAAAATGGGTATGTTTGAAGGAATAGTGGTTCCAACAATGTTGTATGGTTGCGAGGCGTGGGCTATGGATAGAGTTGTGCACAGGAGGATGGATGTGCTGGAAATGAGATGTTTGAGGACAATGTGTGGTGTGAGGTGGTTTGATCGAGTGAGTAACGTAAGGGTAAGAGAGATGTGTGGAAATAAAAAGAGCGTGGTTGAGAGAGCAGAAGAGGGTGTTTTGAAGTGGTTTGGGCACATGGAGAGGATGAGTGAGGAAAGGTTGACCAAGAGGATATATGTGTCGGAGGTGGAGGGAACAAGGAGAAGAGGGAGACCAAATTGGAGGTGGAAAGATGGAGTGAAAAAGATTTTGTGTGATCGGGGCCTGAACATGCAGGAGGGTGAAAGGAGGGCAAGGAATAGAGTGAATTGGAGCGATGTGGTATACCGGGGTTGACGTGCTGTCAGTGGATTGAATCAAGGCATGTGAAGCGTCTGGGGTAAGCCATGGAAAGCTGTGTAGGTATGTATATTTGCGTGTGTGGACGTATGTATATACATGTGTATGGGGGGGGTTGGGCCATTTCTTTCGTCTGTTTCCTTGCGCTACCTCGCAAACGCGGGAGACAGCGACAAAGTATAATAAAAATAAATAAAAAATATATATATATATATATATATATGTAAGTAGGAGAGATGGCCAGAGAGTGTTAATGAATTACGTGTTAACTGATACGCGCGTGAAAGAGAGAGTTTTGGGTGTTAACGTGCTGAGAGGTGGAACTGGAGGTATGTCTGATCATTATCTTGTGGAGGCGAAGGTGAAGATTTGTAGAGGTTTTCAGAAAAGAAGAGAGAATGTTGGGGTGAAGAGAGTGGTGAGAGTAAGTGAGCTTTGGAAGGAGACTTATGTGAGTAAGTACCAGGAGAGTCTGAGTGCAGAATGGAAAAAGGTGAGAGAAAAGGATGTAAGGGGAGTGGGTGAGAAGTGGGATGTACTTAGGGAAGCAGTGATGGCTTGCGCAAAAGATTCTTGTGGCGTGAGAAAGGTGGGAGGTGGGCATATTAGAAAGGGTAGTGAGTGGTGGGATGAAGAAGTAAGATAATTAAACATAGAGAAGAGAGAGGCATTTGGACATTTTTTGCAGGGAAATAGTGCAAATGAGTGGGAGATGTATAAAAGAAAGAGGCAGGAAGTTAAGAGAGAGTTGCAAGATGTAAAAAAGAGGGCAAATGAGAGTTGGGGTAAGAGAGTATCATTAAATTTTAGGGAGAATAAAAGGACGTTTTGGAATGAGGTAAATAAAGTGTGTAAGGATAGAAGAAATGGGAACATTGGTGAAGGGGGCTAATAAGGAGGATATTAACACGTAGTGGTGATGTGAGGAGATGGAGTGAGTATTTTGAAGGTTTGTCGAATGTGTTAGATGATAGAATGGCAGATATAGGGTGTTTTGATCGAGGTGGTGTGCGAAGTGAGAGGGTCAGGGAGAATGATTTGGTAAACAGAGAAGAGGTAGTAAAAGTTTTGCGGAAGATCAAAGACCGGAAGGCGGCGGGTTTGAATGGTATTGCAGTGGAATTTATTAAAAAAGGGCGTGACTGTGTTTTTGACTGGTTGGGAAGGATATTCAATGTATGTATGGCTTATGGTGAAGTGCCTGAGGATTGGCAGAATGCATGCATAGTGCCATTGTACAAAGGCAAAGGGGATAAAGGTGAGTGCTCAAATGACAGAGGTATAAGTTTGTTGAGTATTCCTAGGAAATATATGGGAGGGTATTGATTGAGAGGGTGAAGGCACGTACAGAGCATCAGATTAGGGAGAAGCAGTGTGGTTTCAGAAGTGGTAGAGGATGTGTGGATCAGGTGTTTGCTTTGAAGAATGTATGTGAGAAATACCTAGTAAAACAAATGGATTTGCTTGGAGCATTTATGGATCTGGAGAAGGCATATGATAGAGTTGATAGGGATGCTCTGTGGAAGGTATTAAAAATATATGGTATGGGAGGCAAATTGCTAAAAGCAGTGAAAAGATTTTATTGAGGATATAAGGTATGTGTACAAGTACGAAGAGAGGAAAGTGATTGGTTCTCAGTGAATGTCGGTTTGAGGCAGGGATGCGTGATGTCTCAATTGTTGTTTAATTTGTTTATGGATGGGGTGTTAGAGAAGCGAATGCAAGAGTTTTGGAGAAAGGGGCAAGTATGTAGTCTGTTGCTGTGAAAGAAGAAAGCTGAGAGTAAATGTGAATAAGAGCAAGGTTATTAGGTACAGAAGGGTTGAGGGAGAAGTCAACTGGGAGGTAAGTTTGAATGGAGAAAAACTAGAGGAAGTGAAGTGTTTTAGATATCTGGGAGTGGATTTGGCAGAGGATGGAACCATGGAAGCGGAAGTGAGTCACAGGGTTAAGGAGGGGGCGAAAGTTCTGGGAGAGTTTAAAGATATGTACAAAGCAAGAACATTATCTGGCAAAGCAAAAATGGGTATGTTTGAAGGAATAGTGGTTCCATACATGTTATATGGTTGCGAGGTGTGGGCTATAGATAGGGTTGTGCGGAGGAGGGTGGATGTGTTGGAAATGAGATGTTTGAGGACAATATGTGGTGGGAGGTGGTTTGATTGAGTAAGTAATGAAAGGGTAAGAGAGATGTTTGGTAATAAGAGGAGTGTGGTTGAGAGAGCAGAAGAGGGTGTTTTGAAATGGTTTGGTCACATGGAGAGAATGAGAGAGGAAAGATTGACCAAGAGGATATATGTGTCGGAGGTGGAGGGAACGAGGAGAAGAGGGAGACCAAATTGGAGGTGGAAAGATGGAGTGAAAAAGATTTTGTGTGATCGGGGCCTGAACATGCAGGAGGGTGAAAGGAGGGCAAGGAATAGAGTAAATTGGAGCGATGTGGTATACCGTGGTTGACGTGCTGTCAGTGGATTGAATCAGGGCATGTGAAGCATCTGGGGTAAACCATGGAAAGCTGTGTAGGTGTGTATATTTGTGTGTGTGGACGTATGTATATACATGTGTATGGGGGGGGGTTGGGCCATTTCTTTCGTCTGTTTCCTTGCGCTACCTCGCAAACGCGGGAGACAGCGACAAAGTATAATGAATATAAAAAATAAATAAAATATATATATATATATATATATATTTATATATATATATATATATATATATATATATATATATATATATATATATATATATATATATATATACATTATTTATTTATCTATATATATATATATATATATATATATATATATATATATATATATATATTAATAATAATATATATATATATATATATATATATATATATATATATATATAATATATATATATATATATATATATATATATATATATTTTTTTTTCACACGATTCGCCATTTCCCGCGTTAGCGAGGTAGCGTTAAGAACAGAGGACTGAGCCTTTGAGGGAATATCCTCACTTAGCCCCCTTCTCTGTTCCTTCTTTTGGAAAATTAAAAACGAGAGGGGAGGATTTCCAGCCCCCCTCTCCCTTCCCTTTTAGTCGCCTTCTACGACACGCAGGGAATACGTGAGAAGTATTCTTTCTCCCCTATCCCCAGGGATATATATATATATATATATATATATATATATATATATATATATATATATATATATATATATATATATATATATTATTTATTTATTTATTTTGCTTTGTCGCTGTCTCCCGAGTTTGCGAGGTAGCGCAAGGAAACAGATGAAAGAAATGGCCCAACCTACCCCCATACACAATGTATATACATACACGTCCACACACACAAATATACACACCTATACATCTCAATGTACACATATATATACACACACAGACACATACATATATACCCATGCACACAATTCACACTGCCTTTATATATTCCCATCGCCACCTCGCCACGCATGGAATACCATCCCCCTCCCCCCTCATGTGCGCGAGGTAGCACTAGGAAAAGACAACAAAGGCCCCATTCATTCACACTCAGTCTCTAGCTGTCATGCAATAATGCCCGAAACCACAGCTCCCTTTCCACATCCAGGTCCCACACAACTTTCCATGGTTTACCCCAGACGCTTCACGTGCCCTGATTCAATCCACTGACAGCACGTCAACCCCGGTACACCACATCGATCCAATTCATTCTATTCCTTGCCCTGCTTTCACCCTCCTGCATGTTCATGCCCCGATCACACAAAATCTTTTTCACTCCATAGAAGGCGACTAGAGGGGACTGGAGCGGGGGGGCCAGAAATCCTTCCCTCCTTGTATTTTTTAACTTCCTAAAATGGGAAACAGAAGAAGGAGTCACGCAGGGAGTGCTCATCCTCCTCGAAGGCTCAGACTGGGGTGTCTAAATGTGTGTGGATGTAACCAAGATGTGAAAAAAGGAGAGATAGGTAGTATGTTTGAGGAAAGGAACCTGGATGTTTTGGCTCTGAGTGAAATGAAGCTCAAGGGTAAAGGGGAAGAGTGGTTTGGGAATGTCATGGGAGTAAAGTCAGGGGTTAGTGAGAGGACACGAGCAAGGGAAGGAGTAGCAGTACTCCTGAAACAGGAGTTGTGGGAGTATGTGATAGAATGTAAGGAAGTAAATTCTCGATTAATATGGGTAAAACTGAAAGTTGATGGAGAGAGATGGGTGATTATTGGTGCATATGCACCTGGGCATGAGAAGAAAGATCATGAGAGGCAAGTGTTTTGGGAGCAGCTGAATGAGTGTGTTAGTGGTTTTGATGCACGAGACCAGGTTATAGTGATGAGTGATTTGAATGCAAAGGTGAGTAATGTGGCAGTTGAGGGAATAATTGGTATACATGGGGTGTTCAGTGTTGTAAATGGAAATGGTGAAGAGCTTGTAGATTTATGTGCTGAAAAAGGACTGGTGATTTAAAAAGCGAGATATACATAAGTATATGAATGTAAATAGGAGAGATGGCCAGAGAGCGTTATTGGATTAGGTGTTAATTGACAGGCGCGCGAAAGAGAGACTTTTGGATGTTAATGTGCTGAGAGGTGCAACTGGAGGGATGTCTGATCATTATCTTGTGGAGGCTAAGGTGAAGATTTGCATGGGTTTTCAGAAAAGGAGAGTGAATGTTGGGGTGAAGAGGGTGGTAAGAGTAAGTGAGTTTGGGAAGGAGACTTGTGTGAGGAAGTACCAGGAGAGACTGAGTACAGAATGGAAAAAGGTGAGAACAATGGAAGCAAAGGGAGTGGGGGAGGAATGGGATGTATTTAGGGAATCGGTGATGGATTGCGCAAAAGATGCTTGTGGCATGAGAAGAGTGGGAGGTGGGTTGATTAGAAAGGGTAGTGAGTGGTGGGATGAAGAAGTAAGATTATTAGTGAAAGAGAAGAGAGAGGCATTTGGATGATTTTTGCAGGGAAAAAATGCAATTGAGTGGGAGATGTATAAAAGAAAGAGACAGGAGGTCAAGAGAAAGGTGCAAGAGGTGAAAAAGAGGGCAAATGAGAGTTGGGGTAAGAGAGTATCATTAAATTTTAGGGAGAATAAAAAGATGTTCAGGAAGGAGGTAAATAAAGTGCGTAAGACAAGGGAGCAAATGGGAACTTCAGTGAAGGGCGCAAATGGAGAGGTGATAACAGGTAGTGGTGATGTGAGAAGGAGATGGAGTGAGTATTTTGAAGGTTTGTTGAATGTGTTTGATGATAGAGTGGCAGATATAGGGTGTTTTGGTCAAGGTGGTGTGCAAAGTGAGAGGGTTAGGGAAAATGATTTGGTAAACAGAGAAGAGGTAGTAAAAGCTTTGCGGAAGATGAAAGCCGGCAAGGCAGCAGGTTTGGATGGTATTGCAGTGGAATTTATTAAACAAGGGGGTGACTGTATTATTGACTGGTTTGTAAGGTTATCTAATGTATGTATGACTCATGGTGAGGTGCCTGAGGATTGGGAGAATGCGTGCATAGTGCCATTGTACAAAGGCAAAGGGGATAAGAGTGAGTGCTCAAATTTCAGAGGTATAAGTTTGTTGAGTATTCCTGGTAAATTATATGGGAGGGTATTGATTGAGAGGGTGAAGGCATGTACAGAGCATCAGATTGGGGAAGAGCAGTGTGGTTTCAGAAGTGGTAGAGGATGTGTGGATCAGGTGTTTGCTTTGAAGAATGTATGTGAGAAATACTTAGAAAAGCAAATGGATTTGTATGTAGCATTTATGGATCTGGAGAAGGCATATGATAGAGTTGATAGAGATGCTCTGTGGAAGGTATTAAGAATATATGGTGAGGGAGGCAAGTTGTTAGAAACAGTGAAAAGTTTTTATCGAGGATGTAAGGCATGTGTACGTGTAGGAAGAGAGGAAAGTGATTGGTTCTCAGTGAATGTAGGTTTGCGGCAGGGGTGTGTGATGTCTCCATGGTTGTTTAATTTGTTTATGGATGGGGTTGTTAGGGAGGTAAATGCAAGAGTTTCGGAAAGAGGGGCAAGTATGAAGTCTGTTGTGGATGAGAGAGCTTGGGAAGTGAGTCAGTTGTTGTTCGCTGATGATACAGTGCTGGTGGCTGATTCATGTGAGAAACTGCCAAAGCTGGTGACTGAGTTTGGTAAAGTGTGTGAAAGAAGAAAGTTAAGAGTAAATGTGAATAAGAGCAAGGTTATTAGGTACAGTAGGGTTGAGGGTCAAGTCAATTGGGAGGTAAGTTTGAATGGAGAAAAACTGGAGGAAGTAAAGTGTTTTAGATATCTGGGAGTGGATCTGGCAGCGGATGGAACCATTGAAGCGGAAGTGGATCATAGGGTGGGGGAGGGGCGAAAATCCTGGGAGCCTTGAAGAATGTGTGGAAATCGAGAACATTATCTTGGAGAGCAAAAATGGGTATGTTTGAAGGAATAGTGGTTCCAACAATGTTGTATGGTTGCGAGGCGTGGGCTATGGATAGAGTTGTGCGCAGGAGGGTGGATGTGCTGGAAATGAGATGTTTGAGGACAATATGTGGTGTGAGGTGGTTTGATCGAGTAAGTAACGTAAGGGTAAGAGAGATGTGTGGAAATAAAAAGAGCGTGGTTGAGAGAGCAGAAGAGGGTGTTTTGAAATGGTTTGGGCACATGGAGAGAATGAGTGAGGAAAGATTGACCAAGACGATATATGTGTCTGAGGTGGAGGGAATGAGGAGAAGTGGGAGACCAAATTGGAGGTGGAAAGATGGAGTGAAAAAGATTTTGTGTGATCGGGGCCTGAACATGCAGGAGGGTGAAAGGAGGGCAAGGAATAGAGTGAATTGGATCGATGTGGTATACTGGGGTTAACGTGCTGTCAGTGGATTGAATCAGGGCATGTGAAGCGCTGGGGTAAACCATGGAAAGCTGTGTAGGTATGTAATTTGCATGTGTGGACGTGTATGTATATACATGTTTATGGTGGTGGGTTGGGCCATTTCTTTCGTCTGTTTCCTTGCGCTACCTCGCAAACGCGGGAGACAGCGGCAAAAAAAAAAAAAAAAAAATAAAAATATATATATATATATATATCTATATATATATATATATATATATATATATATTATCCCTGGGGATAAGGGAGAAAGAATACTTCCCATGTATTCCCTGCGTGTTGTAGAAGGCGACTAAAAAGGAAGGGAGCGGGGGGCTGGAAATCCTCCCTCTCATTTTTTTTTTTTTTTTTTTTTTTTCAAAAGAAGGAACAGAGAAGGGGGCCAGGTGAGGATATTCCCTCTAAGGCCCAGTCCTCTGTTCTTAACACCACCTTGCTGATGCGGGAAATGGTGAATAGTATGGAAAAGAAAAAAAAATATATATATATATATATATATATATATATATATATATATATATATATATATATATTTTTGCTGCTGTCTCCCGCGTTTGTGAGGTAGCGCAAGGAAACAGATGAAAGAAATGGCCCAACCCACCCCCATACACATGTATATACATACGTCCACACAAGCAAATATACATACCTACACAGCTTTCCATGGTTTACCCCAGACTCTTCAAATGCCGATTCAATCCACTGACAGCACGTCAACCCCGGTATACCACATAAATTTCTATGTGCCTCAGCTGCAGAGAACTAATTCTCTACTAAATTATTTTTCCTATATCATGCCTCTGCATGCATGTGAAATTTTGATAAATCATTAGTCCTCTTCTGTTGTTCACTTTACCCTATATCTCTTTTTAACCTTGAGTATATTCCTTAAGATAAACTATTAGAGTAAAAAAAAATGCTCAGAATAAACTGTCAGTAGACAAGGGCACATGCTAATCTAGCAACATGTCTTGAATATATGCTTCCAATGCAAATCATTTATAATTAGTGTTTTTCTACCAAATACATTTTCCTTGTGGTAATGAAATTCATGATAAAAAGCAACAAGTATAATTATCATAACATTATATACATATCAATAAAAATCATTCCCATTTGGACTTCTTTTGAGTAAGATGTTGTGAACCATCTTCTGCTATTGCAACATAAGTCTTGGATTCTTGTAATTGGGACTTCATGTAAGCCAAGTAGGCTGTACTACATATAATTGCCAACACTCCAAAGGTCATAACTGCCAAGTTCTGAAAAATGTTATGAAAATTAGTTAAATTTTCCCAAAATGTAAGTCTTGAACTTTGAAAAACCCTTTCTCTCCATGGCAATATCTAGGGAGCATGAGACATTCTATAGGATACTTCTGGGAAATCAAAGTAAGAACTTTTAAACTCTCAGTATGTCTGATGAGGAAGCAATGGCCTTCTTCATCCTTTGCTAACTGCTAACCCATGGTTTTACAGGCTCATTTACTTTAGGTCTGCCCTCAGCCAATGAGTCACCACCACAGAGATTACACAACTGAACAACTCAACTCATGCTAGTAGCAGCTCTGGGCATCCACCCAAAAGTGGCTCCAGAAGGGACAGACAAAAGCTTATCAAAAAAGAGTGGAATGCAGAACAAGGCAAGAAACCACAAGGAAATGCTTGCAAGACTGCTTTGGAGAGAAAAATTTTTCAACCGTTATAAACTATATTTCTCTCCTCTGCAACTTGTCCTGCAAGCATGAGAGCATACCCGAGCAACCAGAGGGCATAACATGAAACTTGATAAAAAAGATGTAATGAAATACTTTCATATTATAAGAGTGGTGGATGAATGAAATATGATTAAGGACATGTTTAATGAAGACAGCATACAAAATTCTGAAGAAGTTGTTTGATAGAAGAGAATGTTTAAGAAATGGGACCCCAAGAGTGTAAAACTCCCTTTCTGTACAATGCAAATAAGCAATTAAGTGCATGAAGGAGGCCTAGAAGAAAAATTCAAATAAGATCAAATCAAATTGCAAAAATAGATACCTTTAATGATGGTTCAGAGGCACACAGAAATCTGTCTCCCCTGAATTATGAATCCCTAGAGTTACACAGTATAAACTAAGCAAACATCTGATGAAGGTGTTAGATGAGTTGATGTCCTCCAAGAAAATATTTCTCAGGAAGGATTAGGTACAGACAGCTTCCCTTACATCGTGTGCTCTACCATAAAACCTAGGTTGAGCTAATAAAACCTGTTTTTTATCCAGGTAGAGATAACTAATACTGAATTTATTTTTCTTTTATCCAGATCGATATATTCCATGCTGTAAAAGGTTTTAAAGTTCATGGGTGTACATATGATTGGTCCTCTTGATAATCTCTGGTAAAACCAAAAAGGTCTCTAAAAGTGGATGACAGACCTAGAAGTTATCTTAAGAAAAACCATCAACTATTTCCAAATCACCCCAACCTTGAAAGATACTGCACAACTCAGAACATTCTTCTACTGCTGAGCGAGATGAAAAGCACAGCATACCACCAGTTCTGCTTAACGGGCCCAAGTGTTCATCAGTAGTGCACCCCTATTCACTCAGCTGTTAGAGAACAATCTGCATTGTGCAATAACCTTCCAAGTTGGATAATTTTGGAATAAATGACTGTTGTGCTAATGATAACGAGAATATTCCAGTCGCTTTATATTTAAACAACAGAACCATTTCTAAATTCTAGTTTCACTCTTTGCTAAGATTTGGTTCATCTTAACCCATAAGAGATTGCTATCAAAAAAAAGATTTTTGTATGTGGAAATAATGTGTAATTTACTAACTCTCCTTCCAGAGCCTAAGGTCATAAGGGGAAAATTTTCTTAAGATGCATGAGCTAACTGCCACAAAACTATCAAACTAAAAGTTCTAGCATTTTTGAAAGTTTCAACTTCGGTTGTGGTTGTGAAGCAACTGGTCTGATGATATGTAAATGCCTTAACCCTCACAAGCAATACCCTCCCATATAACTTACCAGGTATACTCAACAAACATATACCTCTGCAATTTGACAACTCACCTTTATCCCTCTTTATACAGTAGCACTATACATGCATTCTGCCAATCCTCAGGCACCTCACCATGATTCATACTTACACTGAAAATCCTTACCAGCCAAGCAACAGCACAGTCAAACCCTTTCTTAATAAATTCAGCTGAATCACCATCCACTCCAGATGCCTTGCTACATTTCATCGTGTGCAAGGTTTTCACAAACTCCTCTCTTCACCATGTTTACCATTACTCTCTCACTTTAAATACCATCCTGACAAAAAAAACCCTACATCTGTCACTCTATCATCAAAAATATTTAACATTCTTTCAAAATACTCACTACATCTACTCCTTACAACATCACTATGTGTTAACACTTCTCCTTTGGCCCCCTTAACCGATGTTCCCCTATGTTTTCTGGTCTTTTGCAAATTATTTGCCTCCTTCCTGAACATCATATTCTCTCTAAAGTTTACTGATATTTGCTCACCCCAACTCTAGTGAATGATAAAAGGGAGGCATTTGGTCAGCAATTACAAGGAAGGAGTTCAAATGATTGGGAGATATATAGGAGAAAGAAGCAGGAGGTCAAAAGGAAGGTGCAGGGGTGGAATAAGAGGGCAAATGAGAGTTACAGTGAAAGTATCATTAAACTTTAGGGACAATAAAACAAGAAAAGAAACGGAAACATTAGTGAAGAGGGCAAAATTGGAGGTGACGCCTGCTCACTCTAAATAGTGAATAAGAAAAGAGTGGCATTTGGTCAGTACTTACAAGGAAGGAGTTCAAATGAATGGGAGATATATAAGAGAAAGCAGCAGGTCAAGGAAGGTGCAGAGGTTGAAAAAAAGCAACAAATGAGAGTTATGTTGAGTATCAATAAACTTTAGGGACAATAAGGTGTTTTGGAATGAGGTAAATGACATGTGAGACAAGAGAACAAGTAGGAACATCAGTGAAGAGGGCAAAAGAGGAGGTGATAACAATTTGTGGAGTGAGTATCTTGAAGGAATTTTAAACATAATTGATGATAGAGTGGTAGATGTAAGGTGTTTTGGCTGGGATAGTAGGTGAAGTGACAGAGTCATGGAGAGAAGAGGTAGTGAAAGCCTTGCAGTAGATGAAATGCAGCAAGGAGGTGGGAGTGGATGAAATTGCAGTTGAATTTATGAAGAAAGGAGGTGACTATGTCTCTGATTGGTTGGTAAAGAAATTCAGTGTATGTATGGATCATGGTGAAGTGCCTGAGGATTGGTGGAATGCATGCATAAGGCCACCGGATAGAGGAAAAAAGGGATGAAAAAATGTGTTCAAACTACAGAGGGCATAACTGTATTGAGTATACCTAGTAAACTGTATTGGAGGGTAATGACAGAGAGTGAAGGAATGTACAAAGCATCAGATTGGGGAGGAGCAGTGTGGTTTCAGAAGTGGTAGAGGATGTGTTGATCAGATGTTTGCTTTGAAGAATGTGTGTGAGAAAAACAAAGAAAAACATGGATTTATGTGTGGAGAAGGCATATGATAAGGATGATAGATACTCTGTGGAGGGTACTAAGAATATATGGTGTGGGAGCAAAGCTGCTAGAAGCAGAGAAGGTTTTATCAAGGGTGTAAGGCATGTGTGCAAGTAGGAAGAGAGAACAGTGAATTGTTCCCAGTGAATGTCAGTCTGCGGCAGAAGTGTGTGATGTTGGTGACTAAGTTTGGAAAGTGTGTGAATAGAGAAAGTTGAGAGTAAACGTGAATAAAAGCAAGAATATAAGATTCAGCAGGGTTGAGGGACAAGGTAGTTGGGATAAGATAAGACAAAATAAAATGTCTTTATTGTCAAACTACATACATGATACAAGATGAAATTCTTTATGGTTAAAAGCTCAATTCAAGGTTTAAAAGTACAAGAATTATAAAACAAAACATAGAATATCACATAAAGAATCATCTATTGCATTCAGAAGCTATATCACAGAGGAGTTACATCATCTTAAGATGGTTTTTAAAACAGTACGATGCTTTTTGGTACAAATGAATTCCTCAATCTATCAGTGCACTGTATAGGTAGAAACAGTCTTCTTCCTGAAATTAAAAATACATAGTATTGGTGAAGAGGATGAACTGCATCTTACATGATCTTCACCACCTACTTCATTGCACATTTCTGATACACCATATCTAATGTTTTGGTGTTTGCACCCAACTTCATTGCTTTCTTAACAATTTTCTCAAGTTCGTTTTTACATTTACTGTTTAGCTTTCCATAGCAGGTGGTAATTGAAAAAATAAAGCTTATTCTATAGCTGACCTATAAAAAAAGTTAAGTTAATTATTGCATTGTCTATATGTAGACTATTTGAGATACATAAAGTACAATCTTTGATTACATTTCTTATAAACCATATCTGTATTTGCAACATCTTTTAACTTGTCATCTATGATAAAGTCTAGATACTTGTACTGACTTACTCTTCTTACATTTTCATCTTCAATTGTAATCAAATCTGGTACATGTAGTTTTTGTCCTAAAATCTATTATCATGTTAGTTTCCTTTACATTCAAGTGAAGATAATTTGTTTTACACCACTCAACAAAACAACTAACCTGAGCAATATAATCATTATGATAATCATTTACAATTTTTCCTATGATTACTGTATCAGCAGCATATTCTAAAATAGTGCAGTTGCATAAAAACACATTTACAGTCATCAGTATACAAACTGAACAGAATGGGGGACATAACACATCCCTGGGGTGCACCTGTACTGGTAAAAATTATGTTGGACTTATCATTATCTATCTTGGTATACTGTGGCCTCTTGTGTGAAAAAGATGAAGATCCCTTTCAGTAAGTTACAGTTTACATCCATCCCTAATAATTTATTTAACAAAATATGTGGCTGGATTGTATTAAAGGCAGAGCTAAAATCAATGTATAAGATCCTTGCTTGTGAGGTATGTCTGTCTAAATGTTTGCTAATCACATTCATAAAAGTTAAACTTACATCCTGCACACTCCTATCTTTATAATACACAAACTGCACTGGATATCTGAAATTATCTATGCTATTACATAAATAGTTTCTCATTATGTCTTCAAGACATTTCATAATATTTGATGTTAAAACAATAGGTCTAAAATCATTGAAAACTTTAGGAAATGAGATTTTGGCATTTGGCTTTACTTCTGACAATGGAGAAAAGCTGGAGGAAAAGTGTTTTAGATATCTAGGAGTGGAGTTGGCTGTGAATGAAACCATGGAAGTGGAAGTGAGCAAGGGGATGTAGGAGGGGGTGAAGGTTCTGGAAGCAATGAAAAATCTGTGGAATGTGAGAACATTATCTCAGAAAGCATAAATGGGAATGTTTGAAGGAATGTTAGTTCCAAAAATATCATATGGTTGCGAGGCATGGGCTTTAGAGAGGCTTCTGCGGAGGAGGGTGGATGTGTTGGAATAAAAACGTTTCATGACAATATGTGGTGTGAGGTGTTTTGATTGAATAAGCAAAGAAAAAGTAAGTGAGGTGCACAGTAATAAAAAGAGTGCGGTTGAGAGAGAACAGGGTGTGTTGAAATGGTTTGGACATATGGAGAGAGTGAGTGAGGTAAGGTTGACAAAGAGGATATATGTGTCAGAAGTGGAGGTCACAAGAAGTAGGAGACCAAACTGGAGGTAGAAGGATGAAGTGAATAAGATTTTGAGCAATCGGGGCATGAACATAGAGGATGGTGAAAGGTGTGCATGAAATAGAGTGAACTGGAATGATGTGGTATACTGGGGTTGACATGCCATCAATGGATTGAACCAGGGCATGTGAAACATCTGGAGTAAATCATGGAAAGGTCTGTGGGGCCTGGATGTAGAGAGGGAACTTCGGTTTCTGTGTATTACATATGACATTATTATTATACTTAACCACCGTCTCCTGCGTTAGTGAGGTAGCGCAAGGAAACAGATGAGGAATGGCCCAATCCACCCACATACACATGTATATAAATAAAAACACACACACACGCACATATACATACATATACATTTCAACGTATACATAAATATACATGCACAGATATATACATATATACACATGTAGATAACCATACTTGCTGCCTTCATTCATTCCCATCACCACCCCGCCACACATGAAATAGCAACCCCCTTCCCAACAAGGCAGCAACAGGAACAGACAAAAAAGGACACATTCGTTCACACTCAGTCTCTAGCTGTCTTGTGTAATGCACCGAAACCACAGCTCCCTTTCTGCTTCCAGGCTCCACAAACCTTTCCATAGTTTACCCCAGACGCTTCACATGCCCTGGTTCAATCCACTGACAGCACGCCAACCCCGGTATTCCACTTTGTTCAACTTACTCTATTCCTTGCTCACATTTCACCCTACTGTATGTTCAGGCCCCGACTGCTCAAAATCTTTTTCACTCCATCCTTCCATCTCCAATTTAGTCTCCTGCTTCTCCTTCTTCCCTCCACCTCTGACACATATATTCTCTTTATCAATCTTTCCTCACTCATTCTCTACATGCGACCAAACCATTTCAATACACCCTCTTCTGCTCTTTCAACCACACTCTTTTTATTACCACACACCTCTCTTACCTTTTCATTACTTACTCGATCAAGCCACCTCACACCATGTATTGTCCTCAAACATTTCATTTCCAACACATCCACCATCCTCTGCACAACCCCATTTATAACCCAAGCCTCGCAACCACATAACATTGTTGGAACTACTATTCCTTCAAACATACCCATTTTTGCTCTCCGAGATAATGTTCTCGCCTTCACAAATTCTTCAACGTTCCTAGAACCTTTGCTCCCTCCCCTGCCTGTGACTCACTTCCACTTCCATGCTTCCATCCGCTGCTAAGTCCACTCCCAGATATCTAAAACACTTCACTTCCTCCAATTTTTCTGCATTCAAACTTACCTCCCAATTAACTTGTCCCTCAACCCTACTGAACCTAATGACCTTGCTCTTATTCACATTTACTCTCAACATTCTTCTTTCACACACTTTACCAAACTCAGTCACCAACCTCTGCAGGTTCTCACCTGAATCAGCCACCAGCACTGTATCATCAGTGAACAACAACTGACTCACTTCCCAAGCCCTTTAATCCAGAACAGACTGCATACTTGCTCCTCTCTCCAAAACTCTTGCATTCCCCTCCTTAACCACCCCATCCATAAGAAAATTAAACAACCAAGATGACAACACACACCCCTGCCACAAACTGACATTCATTGGGAACCAATCACTTTCTTCTCTTCCAACTCGTACACATGCCTTACATCCTTGGTAAAAACTTTTCACTGCTTCTAGCAACTTACCTCCCACACCATATACTCTTAAAACATTCTACAAAGTATCTCTATCCACCCTATCATATGCCTTCTCTAGATCCATGCTACATACAAATCCATCTGTTTTTCTAAGTATTTCTCACATACATCCTTCAGAGCAAACACCTGATCCACACATCCTCTACTACTTCTGAAATGACACTGCTCTTCCCCAATCTGATGCTCTGTACATACCTTTACCCTCTCATATAAATTCCCATGAATACTCAACAAACTTATGTCTCTGTAATTTGAATACCCACCTTTATCCACTTTGCCTCTGTACAATGGCACTATGTGTGCATCCTGCCATTCCTCAGGCACTTCACCATGAACCATACATGCAATGAATATCCTTACCAACCAATCAACACACACTCATCCCTGTTTTTCATTAATTCCACTGCAATACCATCCAAACCTGCCACCTTGCTGGCTTTCATCCTCCACAAAGCTTTCACTACCTTTTCTCTGTTCACCAAGCCACTCTCCCTGACCCCGACCAAAACAACCTATCTGCCACTCTATCACCAAACATATTCAACAAACCTTCAAAATATTCACTCCATCTCCTCACTTCTTCACTACTTGTTATTACCTCCCCATTTCCTCCTTTCACCAATGTTCCCATTTGTTCTCTTGTCTTATGCACTTTATTTACCTCCATCCAAAACATCTTTTATTCTCCCTAAAATTTAGTGATACTCTCTCTCCTCAACTCTCATTTGCCCTCTTTTTCATCTCTTGCACCTTTCTCTTGACCTCCCGCTGCTTTCTTTTATACATCTCCCAATCATTTACACTACTTCCCTGCAAAAATTGTCCAATGCCTCTCTCTTCTCTTTCACTAACACTCTTACTTCTTCATCCCACCCCTCACTACTCTTTCTAATCTGCCTACCTCCCGCCTTTCTCATGCCACAAGCATCTTTTGCGCAATCCATTACTGCTTCCCTAAACACATCTCATTCCTCCCCCACTCCCCTTATGTCATTTGCTCTCACCTTTTGCCATTCTGCACTCAAAAAATGGCAAAAGATAAGAGCAAATGACGTAAGGGGAGTTGAGGGAGGAATGAGATGTTCTTAGGGAGGGTTTCATTCTCCCCTATCCCCAGGGGATATCCCCAGGGGATAGGGGAAACAGAGTACTTCCCATGTATTCCCTGTGTGTCATAGAAGGTGACTAAAGGGGGTGGGAATAGGGGGAAGGAAACCCCCCACTTCTTGTATTTGAATTTCTAAAACTGGAAACAGAAGTCATGCGGGGAGTGCTCATCCTCCTCGATGGCTCAGATTGGGGTGTCTAAATGCGTGTGGATGTAACCAAAATGAGAAAAAAGGAGAGACAGATAGTATGTTTGAGGAAAGGAACCTGGATGTTTTGGCTCTGAGTGTAAGAAAATAAGCTCTAGAGTGATATCGGTAAAACTGAAAGTGGAAGGAGAGAGATGGGTGATTATTGGTGCCTATGCACCTGGTCATGAGAAGAAAGATCATGAGAGGCATGTGTTTTGGGAGCAGCTGAGTGAGTGTACTAGCAGCCATGATGCACGAGACCAGGTTGTAGTGATGGGTGATTTGAATGCAAAGGTGAGTAATGTGGCAGTTGAGGGTCTAATTGGTGTACATGGAGTGTTCAGTGTTGTGAATGGAAATGGTGAAGAGCTTGTGCATTTGTGTGCTGAAAAAAGACTGGTGATTGAGAATACCTAGTTTAGAAAATGAGATATACATGGGTATACGCATGCGAGTAGGAGAGATGGCCAGAGGGAGTTATTGGATTACGTGTTAACTGATAGGATGTTAATGTGCTGAGAGGGGCAGACAGGCATGCAAAAGAGAGACTTTTGGATGTCAATGTGCTGAGAGGGGCAGCTGGAGGGATTCTGATGACTATCTTGTGGCAAAGGTGAAGATTTATAGAGATTTTCAGAAAAGAAGAGAGAATGCTTGGGAGAAGAGAGTGGTGAGGGTAAGTGAGCTTGGAGAGGAAACTTGTGCGAGGAAGTACCAGGAGAGAGATTGGGTGCAGAATGGTAAATAAGTATATATATTTATATTCATTATACTTAATTTCTGTTTCCAGCGTCAGCAAGGTAGTGCCAGAAAACAGACGAAGAACGGCCCATCCACTCATATATGCACATACATATACATAAATGCCCATGCACACACATATACATATGAGATATACATACATATACATAAACATACACAGACATATATTCATCTATTTATTTATTATACTTTGTCGCTGTCTCCCGCCTTAGTGAGGTAGTGCAAGGAAACAGATGAAAGAAAGACCCAACCCACCCACATACACATGTACATACATACATGTCCACACATGCACATTACATACCTATACATTTCTACGTATGCATATATATATACACATACACAGACATTATTTATTTTATCATACTTTGTGGCTGTCTCCCGCGTTAGCGAGGTAGCACAAGGAAACAGACAAAAGAATGACTCAACCCACCCACATACACGTGTATATAGATACACGTCCACACACGCACATATACATACCTATACATTTCAACATATACATATATATACACACTCAAACATATACATATATACACATGTACATAATTCATACTATCTGCCCTTATTCATTCCCGTTGCCGCCCCCGCCACACATGAAATGACAGCCCCTTCCCCCCGCATGTGTGCGAGGTAGCGCTAGGATATGACAACAAAGAGAACATTCGTTCACAGTCTCTGGCTGTCATGTATAATGCACTGAAGCCATAGCTCCATTTCCACATTCAGGTCCCACAAAACTTTCCTTGATTTAAACCAGATGCTTCACATGCCCTGGTTCAATCCATTGACAGCACATCGAAACCAGTAAACCACATTGTTCCAATTCATTCTACTCCTTACCTTTCACACTCCTGCATGTTCAGGCCCCGATCGTGCAAAATCTTTTTCACTCCATCTTTCCATCTCCAATTTGGTCTCCCACTTCCCCTCGTTCCCTCCACCTCTGACACATATATCCTCTTTGTCAATCTTTCCTCATGCATTCTTTCCATGTGATCAAACCATTTCAAAACACCCTCTTCTGCTCTCTCAACCACACTCTTTATATTGCCACTCATCTCTCGTACCCTTACATTACTTACTCGATCAAACCACCTCACACCACATACTGTCCTCAAACATCTCATTTCCAGCATGTCCACCCTCCTCTGCACAACTCTATCTATAGCCCACGCCTCACAACTATATAACATGGTTGGAACCACTATTCCTTCAAACATACCTATTTTTGATTTCCAAGATAATGTTCTCGACTTCCACACATTCTTCAATACTCCCAGAACTTTCACCCCCTCCCCCACCCTATGATTGACTTACGCTTCCATGGTTCCATCCACTGCCAAATCCACTCCCAGATATCTAAAACACTTCACTTCCTCCAATTTTTCTCCATTCAAACTTACCTCCCAATTGACGTGTCCCTCAACCGTACTGTACCTAATAACCTTGCTCTTATTCACATTTACTTTCAGGTTTCTTCTTACACACACTTTACCAAACTCAGTCACCAGCTTCTGCAGATTCTCACCGGAATCAGCCACCAGTGCTGTATCATCAGCCAACAACAACTGCTCACTTCCCAAGCTCTTTCATCCACAACAGACAGCATACTTGCCCCTCTTTTCAAAACTCTTGCATTCACCTCCCTAACACTGCCATCCATAAACAAATTAAACAGCGATGGAGACATCATGAACCCCTCCCGCAAACAAACATTCACTTAGAACCAGTCACTTTCCTCTCTTCTGACACGTACACATGCCTTACATCCTCGATAAAAACTTTTCACTGCTTCTAGCAACTTACCTCTCACACCATATATTCTTAATACCTTCCAAAGAGCATCTCTATCAACTCTATCATATGCCTTCTCCAGATTCATAAATGCTACATAAAAATACATTTGCTTCTCTAAGTATTTCTCACATACAATTTTCAAAGGAAACACCTGATCCACACATCCTCTACCACTTCTGAAACCACACTGCTCTTCCCCAATCTGAAATCTGATCCTCTGTACATGCCTTCACCCTCTCAATCACTACCCTCCCACAAAATTTCCCAGGAATAATCAACAAACTTATACCTCTGTAATTTGAGTGCTCACTCTTATCCCCTTTGGATTTGTACAATGGCACTATGCAAGCATTCCTCCAGTCCTCAGGCACCTCACCATGAGTCATACATACATCAAGTAACCTTACCAACCAGTCAACAATACAGTCACCCCCTTTTTTTTGATAAATTCCACTGCAATACCATCCAAACCCGCTCCTTGCCAGCTTTCATCTTCCGCAAAGCTTTTACTACCTATTCTCTGTTTACCAAATCATTCTCCCTAACCCTCTCACTTTGCACACCACCTCGACCATGACACCCTATATCTGCCACTCTATCATCAAACACATTTAACAAACCTTAAAAATACTCACTCCATCTCCTTCTCACATCGCCTCTACTTGTTATGACCTCCACATTTGCCCCCTTCACTGATGTTCCCATTTGTTCCCTTGTCTTACACACTTTATTTACCTCCTTCCAAAACATCTTTTTATTCTCCGTAAAATTCAATGATACTCTCTCACCCGAACTCTCATTTGCCGTCTTTTTCGCCTCTTGCACCTTTCTCTTGACCTCCTGCTTCTTTCTTTTATACATCTCCTAGTCATATTCATTATTTCCCTGCAAAAATCATCCAAATGCCTCTCTCTTCTCTTTCACTAATAATCTTACTTCTTCATCCCACCACTCAGTACCCTTTCTAACCTGCCCACCTCCCACGCTTCTCATGCCATCACTGCTTCCCTGAATACATCTTATTTCTCCACCACTCCCCTTATGTCCTTTGTTCTCATCTTTTTCCACTCCGTACTCAGTCTCTCCAGGTACTTCCACACACAAGTCTCCTTCTCAAGCTCACTTACTCTCAACACTCTCTTCACCCCAACATTCTCTCTTCTTTTCTGAAAACCTCTACAAATCTTCACCTTCACCTCCACAACATAATGATCAAACATCCCTCCAGTTGGACCTCTCAGTACATTAACATCCAAAAGTCTCTCTTTCACACGCCTATCAAATTACACGTAATCCAATAACGCTCTCTGGCCATCTCTCCTACTTACATATGTATACTTATGTATATCTCTCTTTTTAAACCAGGTATTCCCAATCACCAGTCCTTTTTCAGCACATAAATCTACAAGCTCTTCACCATTTCCATTTACAACACTGAACACCCCATGTACACCAATTATTCCCTCAACTGCCACATTACTCACCTTTGCATTCAAATCACCCATCACTATAACCTGGTCTCATGCATCAAAACTACTAACACACTCACTCAGCTGATCCCAAAACACTTGCCTCTCATGATCTTTCTTCTCATGCCCAGGTGCATATGCACCAATAATCACCCATCTCTCTCCATCCACTTTCACTTTTACCCATATCAATCTAGAGTTTACTTTTTTACACTCTATCACATGCTCCCACCACTCATGTTTCAGGAGTAGTGCTACTCCTTCCCTTGCTCTTGTCCTCTCACTAACCCCTGACTTTACTCACAAGACATTCCCAAACCACTCTTCCCCTTTATCCTTGAGCTTCATTTCACTCAGAGGCAAAACGCTGAGGTTTTTTTCCTCAAACATACTACCTATCTCTCCTTTTTTCTCATCTTAGTTACATCCACACACATTTAGACACCCCAATCTGAGCCTTCGAGGAGGATGAGCACTCCCCGTGTGACCCCTTCTTCTGTTTCCCCATATAGAAAGTTAAAATACAAGGAGGGTAGGATTTCTAGCACTCCGCTCCTGACCCTTTAGACACCTTCTATGACACATAAGGAATGCGTGGGAAGTATTCTTTTTCCCCTATATATATATTATTATTATTATTATTATTATTTTGCTTTGTCACTGTCTCCCACGTTTGCGAGGTAGCGCAAGGAAACAGACGAAAGAAATGGCCTAACCCACCCCCATACACATGTATACACATACACGTCCACACACGCAAATATACATACCTATACATCTCAATTTACACATATATATACACACACAGACATATACATATATACACATGTACATAATTAATACTGTCTGCCTTTATTTATTCCCATCGCCACCTCGCCACACATGGAATAACATCCCCCTTCCCCCTCAAGTGTGTGAGGTAGCGCTAGGAAAAGACAACAAAGACCCCATTCGTTCACACTCAGTCTCTAGCTGTCATGTAATAATGCCCGAAACCACAGCTCCCTTTCCACATCCAGGCCCCACAGAACTTTCCATGGTTTACCCCAGACACTTCACATGTCCTGATTCAATCCAATGACAGCACGTTGACCCCGGTATACCACTTCGATCCAATTCACTCTATTCCTTGCCCGCCTTTCACCCTCCTGTATGTTCAGGCCCTGATCACTCAAAATATTTTTCACTCCATCTTTCCACCTCAATTTAGTCTCCCACTTCTCCTCGTTCCATGCACCTTCGACACATATATCCTCCTGGTCAATTGTTCCTCGCTCATTCTCTCCATGTGCCCAATCATTTCAAAACACCCTGTTCTGCTCTCTCAACCACGTGCTTTTTATTACCACACATCTCTCTTACCCTTACATTACTTACTTGATCAAACCACCTCACACCACATACTGTCCTCAAACATCTCATTTCCAGCACATCCACCTTCATCCGCAAAACTCTATCCATAGCCCACGCCTCGCAACCATACAACATTGTTGGAACCACTATTCCTTCAAACATACCCATTTTTGCTTTCCGAGATAATGTTCTCAACTTCCAAACATTCTTCAAGGCTCCCAGGATTTTCGCCCCCTCCCCTACCCTATGATTCACTTCAACTTCCATGGTGAGAACAAAGGAGGTAAGGGAAGTGGAGGAGGAATGGGATGTATTTAGGGAATCAGTGATGGATTGTGCAAAAGATTCTTGTGGCATGAGAAGTGTGGGAGGTGGGTTGATTAGAAAGGGTAGTGAGTGGTGGGATGAAGAAGTAAGATTATTAGTGAAAGAGAAGAGGTAGGCATTTCGATGATTTTTGCAGGGAAAAAATGCAAATGAGTGGGAGATGTATAAAAGAAAGAGGCAGGAGGTCAAGAGAAAGGTGCAAGAGGTGAAAAAGATGGCAAATGAGAGTTGGGGTGAGAGAGTATCATTAAATTTTAGGGAGAATAAAAAGATGTTCTGGAAGGAGGTAAATAAAGTGCGTAAGACAAGGGAGCAAATGGGAACTTCAGTGAAGGGTGCTAATGGGGAGGTGATAACAAGTAGTGGTGATGTGAGAAGGAGATGGAGTGAGTATTTTGAAGGTTTGTTGAATGTGTTTGATGATAGAGTGGCAGATATAGGGTGTTTTGGTCAAGGTGGTGTCCAAAGTGAGAGGGTTAGGGAAAATGATTTGGTAAACAGAGAAGAGGTAGTGAAAGCTTTGTGGAAGATGAAAGCTGGCAAGGCAGCAGGTTTGGATGGTATTGCAGTGGAATCTATTAAAAAAGGGGGTAACTGTATTGTTGACTGGTTGGTAAGGTTATCTAATGTATGTATGACTCATGGTGAGGTGATTGAGGATTGGCGGAATGCGTGCATAGTGCCATTGTACAAAGGCAAAGGGGATAAGAGTGAGTGCTCAAATTACAGAGGTATAAGTTTGTTGAGTATTCCTGGTAAATTGTATGGGAGGGTATTGATTGAGAGGGTGAAGGCATGTACAGAGCATCAGATTAGGGAAGAGCAGTGTGGTTTCAGAAGTGGTAGAGGATGTGTGGATCAGGTGTTTGCTTTGAAGAATGTATGAGAAATACCTAGAAAAGCAAATGGATTTGTATGTAGCATTTATGGATCTGGAGAAGGCATATGATAGAGTTGATAGAGATGCTCTGTGGAAGGTATTAAGAATATATGGTGTGGGAGGCAAGTTGTTAGAAGTAGTGAAAAGTTTTTATCGAGGATGTAAGGCATGTGTACGTGTAGGAAGAGAGGAAAGTGATTGGTTCTCAGTGAATGTAGGTTTGCGGCAGGGGTGTGTGATGTCTCCATGATTGTTTAATTTGTTCATGGATGGGGTTGTTAGTGAGGTGAATGCAAGAGTTTTGGAAAGAGGGGCAAGTATGAAGTCTGTTGTGGATGAAAGAGCTTGGGAAGTGAGTCAGTTGTTGTTCGCTGATGATACAGCGCTGGTGGCTGATTCATGTGAGAAACTGCCAAAGCTGGTGACTGAGTTTGGTAAAGTGTGTGAAAGAAGAAAGTTAAGAGTAAATGTGAATAAGAGCAAGGTTATTAGGTACAGTAGAGTTGAGGGTCAACTCAACTGGGAGGTAAGTTTGAATGGAGAAAAACTGGAGGAAGTAAAGTGTTTTAGATATCTGGGAGAGGATCTGGCAGCGGATGGAACCATGGAGGCGTAAGTGAAACATAGGGTGGGGGAAGGGGCGAAAATCCTGGGAGCCTTGAAGAATGTTTGGAAGTCGAGAACATTATCTCGGAAAGCAAAAATGGGTATGTTTGAAGGAATAGTGGTTCCAACAACGTTGTATGGTTGCGAGGCGTGGGCTATGGATAGAGTTTTGCGCAGGAGTGTGGATGTGCTGGAAATGAGATGTTTGAGGACAATGTGTGGTGTGAGGTGGTTTGATCGAGTAAGTAATGTAAGGGTAAGAGAGATGTGTGGAAATAAAAAGAGCGTGGTTGAGAGAGCAGAACAGGGTGTTTTGAAATGGTTTGGGCACATGGAGAGAATGAGTGAGGAAAGATTGACCAAGAGGATATATGTGTCGGAGGTGGAGAGAACGAGGAGAAGTGGGAGACCAAATTGGAGGTGGAAAGATGGAGTGAAAAAGATTTTGAGTGATCGGGGCCTGAACATGCAGGAGGGTGAAAGGCGGGAAAGGAATAGAGTGAATTGGATCGATGTGGTATACCGGGGTCGACGTGCTGTCAGTGGATCGAATCGGGGCATGTGAAGTGTCTGGGGTAAACCATGGAAAGTTCTGTGGGGCCTGGATGTGGAAAGGGAGCTGTGGTTTCGGGCATTATTGCATGACAGCTAGAGACTGAGTGTGAACGAATGGGGCCTTTGTTGTCTTTTCCTAGCGCTACCTCGCACACATGAGGGAGGAGGGGGATGGTATTCCATGTGTGGCGAGGTGGCGATGGGAATAAATAAAGGCAGACAGTGTGAATTGTGTGCATGGGTGTATATGTATGTGTCTGTGTGTGTATATATATGAGTACATTGAGATGTATAGGTATGTATATTGGCGTGTGTGGACGTGTATGTATATACATATGTATCGATGTGGGTTGGGCCATTTCTTTCGTCTGTTTCTTTGCGCTACCTCGCAAACGCAGGAGACAGCGACAAAGCAAAATAAATAAATAAATAAATAACATATTTACTGGGAATGAATAAAGGCAGTGTAAATTGTGTGCATGTGTATATATGTATGTGTCTGTGTGTGTATATATATGTGTACATTGAGATGTATGGGTATGTATATTTGCGTGTGTGGACGTGTATGTATATACATGTGTATGGGGGTGGGTTGGGCCATTTCTTTCGTCTATATATATGTATATATATATATATATATATATATATATATATATATATATATATATATATATATATGTTGATAGAGATGCTCTGTGGAAGGTATTAAGAATATATGGTGTGGGAGGCAAGTTGTTAGAAGCAGTGAAAAGTTTTTATCGAGGATGTAAGGCATGTGTACGTGTAGGAAGAGAGGAAAGTGATTGGTTCTCAGTGAATGTAGGTTTGCGGCAGGGGTGTGTGATGTCTCCATGGTTGTTTAATTTGTTTATGGATGGGGTTGTTAGGGAGGTGAATGCAAGAGTTTTGGAAAGAGGGGCAAGTATGAAGTCTGTTGGGGATGAGAGAGCTTGGGAAGTGAGTCAGTTGTTGTTTGCTGATGATACAGCGCTGGTGGCTGATTCATGTGAGAAACTGCAGAAGCTGGTGACTGAGTTTGGTAAAGTGTGTGAAAGAAGAAAGTTAAGAGTAAATGTGAATAAGAGCAAGGTTATTAGGTACAGTAGGGTTGAGGGTCAAGTCAATTGGGAGGTGAGTTTGAATGGAGATAAACTGGAGGAAGTGAAGTGTTTTAGATATCTGGGAGTGGATCTGGCAGCGGATGGAACCATGTAAGCGGAAGTGGATCATAGGGTGGGGGAGGGGGCGAAAATTCTGGGAGCCTTGAAGAATGTGTGGAAGTCGAGAACATTATCTCGGAAAGCAAAAATGGGTATGTTTGAAGGAATAGTGGTTCCAACAATGTTGTATGGTTGCGAGGCGTGGGCTATGGATGGAGTTGTGCGCAGGAGGATGGATGTGCTGGAAATGAGATGTTTCAGGACAATGTGTGGTGTGAGGTGGTTTGATCGAGTAAGTAACGTAAGGGTAAGAGAGATGTGTGGAAATAAAAAGAGCGTGGTTGAGAGAGCAGAAGAGGGTGTTTTGAAATGGTTTGGGCACATGGAGAGAATGAGTGAGGAGAGATTGACCAAGAGGATATATGTGTCGGAGGTGGAGGGAACGAGGAGAAGAGGGAGACCAAATTGGAGGTGGAAAGATGGAGTGAAAAAGATTTTGTGTGATCCGGGGCCTGAACATGCAGGAGGGTGAAAGGAGGGCAAGGAATAGAGTGAATTGGAGCGATGTGGTATACTGGGGTTGACGTGCTGTCAGTGGATTGAATCAGGGCATGTGAAGCGTCTGGGGTAAACCATGGAAAGCTGTGTAGATATGTATATTTGCGTGTGTGGACGTATGTATATACATGTGTATGGGGGTGGGTTGGGCCATTTCTTTCGTCTGTTTCCTTGCGCTACCTCGCAAACGCGGGAGATAGTGACAAAGCAAAAAAAAAAAAAAATATATATATATATATATATATATATATATATATATATATATATATATATATATTTTTTTTTTTTTGCCTTGTTGCTGTCTCTCGCGTTTGCGAGGTAGCCCAAGGAAACAGAAGAAAGAAATGGCCTAACCCATCCCATGCACATGTATATACATACGTCCATACACGCAAATATACATACCTACACAGCTTTCCATGGTTCACCCCAGACGCTTCTTATGCCTTGATTCAATCCACTGACAGCACGTCAACCCCAGTATACCACATCGATCCAATTCACTCCATTCCTTGCCCTCCTTTCACCCTCCTGCATGTTCAGGCCCCGATCTACAAAATCTTTTTTACTCCATCTTTCCACCTCCAATTTGGTCTCCCACTTCTCGTTCACTCCACCTCCGACACATATATCCTCTTGGTCAATCTCTCCTCACTCATTCGCTCCATGTGCCCAAACCATTTCAAAACACCCTCTTCTGCTCTTTCAACCATGCTCTTTTTATTTCCACACATCTCTCTTACCCTTACGTTACTTACTCAATCAAAGCACCTCACACCACACATTGTCCTCAAACATCTCATTTCCAGCACATCCATCCTCCTGCGCACAACTCTATCCATAGCCCACGCCTCGCAACCATACAACATTGTTGGAACCACTATTCCTTCAAACATACCCATTTTTGCTTTCCGAGATAATGTTCTTGACTTCCACACATTCTTCAAGGCCCCCAGGATTTTCGCCCCCTCCCCCACCCTATGATCCACTTCCGCTTCCATGGTTCCATCCGCTGCCAGATCCACTCCCAGATATCTAAAACACTTCACTTCCTCCAGTTTTTCTCCATTCAAACTCACCTCCCAATTGACTTGACCCTCAACCCTACTGTACCTAATAACCTTGCTCTTATTCACATTTACTCTTAACTTTCTTCTTCCAAACTCAGTCACCAGCTTCTGCAGTTTCTCACATGAATCAGCCACCAGCGCTGTATCATCAGCGAACAACAACTGACTCACTTCCCAAGCTCTCTCATCCCCAACAGACTTCATACTTGCCCCTCTTTCCAAAACTCTTGCATTCACCTCCCTAACAACCCCATCCATAAACAAATTAAACAACCATGGAGACATCACACACCCCTGCCACAAACCTACATTCACTGAGAACCAATCACTTTCCTCTCTTCCTACACGTACACATGCCTTACATCATCGATAAAAACTTTTCACTGCTTCTAACAATTTGCCTCCCACACCATTTATTCTTAGTACCTTCCACAGAGCATCTCTATCAACTCTATCATATGCCTTCTCCAGATCCATAAATGCTACATACAAATCCATTTGCTTTTGTAAGTATTTCTCACATACATTCTTCAAAGCAAACACCTGATCCACACATCCTCTACCACTTCTGAAACCACATTGCTCTTCCCCAATCTGATGCTCTGTACATGCCTTCACCCTCTCAATCAATACCCTCCCATATAATTTACCAGGAATACTCAACAAACTTATACCTCTGTAATTTGAGCACTCACTCTCATCCCCTTTGCCTTTGTACAATGGCACTATGCACGCATTCCGCCAATCCTCAGGCACCTCACCATGAGTCATACATACATTAAATAACCTTACCAACCAGACAATAATACAGTCACCCCCTTTTTTAATAAATTCCACTGCAATACCATCCAAACCTGCTGCCTTGCCGGCTTTCATCTTCCGCAAAGCTTTTACTACCTCTTCTCTGTTTACCAAATCATTTTCCCTAACCCTCTCACTTTGCACACCACCTCGACCAAAACACCCTATATCTGCCACTCTATCATCAAACACATTCAACAAACCTTCAAAATACTCACTCCATCTCCTTCTCACATCACCACTACTTGTTATCACCTCCCCATTTGCGCCCTTCACTGAAGTTCCCATTTGCTCCCTTGTCTTACGCACTTTATTTACCTCCTTCCAGAACTTCTTTTTATTCTCCCTAAAATTTAATGATACTCTCTCACCCCAACTCTCATTTGCCCTTTTTTTCACCTCTTGCACCTTTCTCTTGACCTCCTGTCTCTTTCTTTTATACATCTCCCACTCAATTGCTTTTTTTCCCTGCAAAAATCGTGCAAATGCCTCTCTCTTCTCTTTCACTAATAATCTTACTTCTTCATCCCACCACTCACTACCCTTTCTAATCAACCCACCTCCCACTCTTCTCATGCCACAATCATCTTTTGCGCAATCCATCACTGATTCCCTAAATACATCCCATTCCTCCCCCACTCCCCTTACTTCCATTGTTCTCACCTTTTTCCATTCTGTACTCAGTCTCCCCTGGTACTTCCTCAACAAGTCTCCTTCCCAAGCTCACTTACTCTCACCACCCTCTTCACCCCAACATTCACTCTTCTTTTCTGAAAACCCATACAAATCTTCACCTTAGCCTCCACAAGATAATGATCAGACATCCCTCCAGTTGCACCTCTCAGCACATTAACATCCAAAAGTCTCTCTTTCGCGCGCCTGTCAATCAACACGTAATCCAATAACGCTCTCCGGCCATCTCTCCTACTTACATACGTATACTTATGTATATCTCGCTTTTTAAACCAAGTATTCCCAATCACCAGTCCTTTTTCAGCACATAAATCCACAAGCTCTTCACCATTTCCATTTACAACACTGAACACCCCATGTATACCAATTATTCCCTCAACTGCCACATTACTCATCTTTGCATTCAAATCACCCATCACTATAACCCGGTCTCATGCATCAAAACCACTAACACACTCATTCAGCTGCTCCCAAAACATATATATATGTATATACATTTTTTTTTTTATTATACTTTGTTGCTGTCTCCTGCGTTTGCGAGGTAGCGCAAGGAAACAGACGAAAGAAATGGCCCAACCCCCCCTCATACACATGTATATACATACGTCCACACACACAAATATACATACCTACACAGCTTTCCATGGTTTACCCCAGACGCTTCACATGCCCTGCTTAAATCCACTGACAGCACGTTAACCCCGGTATACCACATCGCTCCACTTCACTCTATTCCTTGCCCTCCTTTCACCCTCCTGCATGTTCAGGCCCCGATCACACAAAATCTTTTTCACTCCATCTTTCCACCTCCAATTTGGTCTCCCTCTTCTCCTTGTTCCCTCCACCTCTGACACATATATCCTCTTGGTCAATCTTTCCTCACTCATCCTCTCCATGTGCCCAAACCACTTCAAAACACCCTCTTCTGCTCTCTCAACCACGCTCTTTTTATTTCCACACATCTCTCTTACCCTTACGTTACTCACTCGATCAAACCACCTCACACCACACACTGTCCTCAAACATCTCATTTCCAGCACATCCATCCTCCTGCGCACAACTCTATCCATAGCCCACGCCTCGCAACCATACAACATTGTTGGAACCACTATTCCTTCAAACATACCCATTTTTGCTTTCCGAGATAATGTTCTTGACTTCCACACATTCTTCAAGGCCCCCAGGATTTTCGCCCCCTCCCCCACCCTATGATCCACTTCCGCTTCCATGGTTCCATCCGCTGCCAGATCCACTCCCAGATATCTAAAACACTTCACTTCCTCCAGTTTTTCTCCATTCAAACTCACCTCCCAATTGACTTGACCCTCAACCCTACTGTACGTAATAACCTTGCTCTTATTCACATTTACTCTTAACTTTCTTCTTCCAAACTCAGTCACCAGCTTCTGCAGTTTCTCACATGAATCAGCCACCAGCGCTGTATCATCAGCGAACAACAACTGACTCACTTCCCAAGCTCTCTCATCCCCAACAGACTTCATACTTGCCCCTCTTTCCAAAACTCTTGCATTCACCTCCCTAACAACCCCATCCATAAACAAATTAAACAACCATGGAGACATCACACACCCCTGCCGCAAACCTACATTCACTGAGAACCAATCACTTTCCTCTCTTCCTACACGTACACATGCCTTACATCCTCGATAAAAACTTTTCACTGCTTCTAACAACTTTCCTCCCACACCATATATTCTTAATACCTTCCACAGAGCATCTCTATCAACTCTATCATATGCCTTCTCCAGATCCATAAATGCTACATACAAATCCATTTGCTTTTCTAAGTATTTCTCACATACATTCTTCAAAGCAAACACCTGATCCACACATCCTCTACCACTTCTGAAACCACACTGCTCTTCCCCAATCTGATGCTCTGTACATGCCTTCACCCTCTCAATCAATACCCTCCCATATAATTTATCAGGAATACTCAACAAACTTATACCTCTGTAATTTGAGCACTCACTCTTATCCCCTTTGCCTTTGTACAATGGCACTATGCACGCATTCCGCCAATCCTCAGGCACCTCACCATGAGTCATACATACATTAAATAACCTTACCAACCAGTCAACAATACAGTCACCCCCTTTTTTAATAAATTCCACTGCAATACCATCCAAACCCGCTGCCTTGCCGGCTTTCATCTTCCGCAAAGCTTTCACTACCTCTTCTCTGTTTACCAAATCATTTTCCCTAACCCTCTCACTTTGCACACCACCTCGACCAAAACACCCTATATCTGCCACTCTATCATCAAACACATTCAACAAACCTTCAAAATACTCACTCCATCTCCTTCTCACATCACCACTACTTGTTATCACCTCCCCACTTGCGCCCTTCACCGAAGTTCCCATTTGCTCCCTTGTCTTACGCACTTTATTTACCTCCTTCCAGAACATCTTTTTATTCTCCCTAAAATTTAATGATACTCTCTCACAATTTTGCGCGTGATCAAGGTATTCCTATGAGTCCATGGGGAAAATGAAACACGATAAGTTCCCAAGTGCACTTTTATGTAATAATCACTTCATCAAGGGAGACACAAGAGAGAAATATAACAGTGAGTTGATATACATCGAAGAGACAAAGCTAGGATGCCATTTGGTAAACATGTTTACCAAATATATGTATATATATGTGAAAGAAGAAAGTTAAATGTGAATAAGAGCAAGGTCATTAGGTACAGTAGGGTTGAGGGTCAAGTCAATATGGAGGTAAGTTTGAATGGAGAAAAACTGGAGGAAGTAAAGTGTTTTAGATATCTGGGAGTGGATCTGGCATCGGATGGAACCATGGAAGCGGAAGTGAATAATAGGGTGGGGGAATGGCCGTTGGTTCTGGGAGCCTTGAAGAATGTTTGGAAGTCGAGAACATTATCTCGGAAAGCAAAAATTGGTATGTTTGAAGGAATAGTGGTTCCAACAATGTTGTATGGTTCCGAAGCATGGGCTATGGATAGAGTTGTGCGCAGGAGGGTGAATGTGCTGGAAATGAGATGATTGAGGATAATATGTGGTGTGAGGTGGTTTGATTGAGTAAGTAATAATAGAGTAATAGAGATGTGTGGAAATAAAAAGAGTGTGGTTGAGAGAGCAGAAGAGGGTGTTTTGAAATGGTTTGGTCACATGGAGAGAATGAGTGAGGAAAGATTGAGTAAGAGGATATATGTGTCTGAGGTGGAGGGAACGAGGAGAAGTGGGAGAACAAATTGGAGGTGGAAAGATGGAGTGAAAAAGATTTTGTGTGATCGGGGCCTGAACATGCAGGAGGGTGAAAGGCGTGTAAGGAATAGAGTGAATTGGAACGATGTGGTATACCGGGGTCGACGTTGCTGTCAAAGGATTGAACCAGGGCATGTGAAGCATCTGGGGCAAACCATGGAAAGTTCTGTGGGGCCTGGATGTGGAAAGGGAGCTGTGGTTTCGGTGTATAATTACATGCCAGCTAGAGACTGAGTGTGAACAAATGGGGCCTTTGTTGTCTTTTCCTAGCGCTACCTCGCACACATGAGGGGGTAAGGGGTTGTTATTCCATGTGTGGCGAGGTGGCGATGGGAATAAATAAAGGCAGACAGTATGAATTATGTACATGTGTATATATGTATATGTCTGTGTGCGTATATATATGTGTACATTGAGATGTATACATACGTATATTTGTGTGTGTGGACGTGTATGTATATAGATGTGTATGTGGGTGGGTTGGGCCATTCTTTCGTCTGTTTCCTTGCGTTACCTCGGTAACGCGGGAGACAGTGACAAAGCAAAATAAATAAATAAATAAAAATATTTTTATATATATATATATATATATATATATGTAGCATTTATGGATCTGGAGAAGGCATATGATAGAGTTGATAGAGATGCTCTGTGGAAGGTATTAAGAATATATGGTGTGGGAGGCAAGTTGTTAGAAGCAGTGAAAAGTTTTTATCGAGGATGTAAGGCATGTGTACGTGTAGGAAGAGAGGAAAGGGATTGGTTCTCAGTGAATGTAGGTTTGCGGCAGGGGTGTGTGATGTCTCCATGGTTGTTTAATTTGTTTATGGATGGGGTTGTTAGGGAGGTGAATGCAAGAGTTTTGGAAAGAGGGGCAAGTATGAAGTCTGTTGGGGATGAGAGAGCTTGGGAAGTGAGTCAGTTGTTGTTTGCTGATGATACAGCGCTGGTGGCTGATTCATGTGAGAAACTGCAGAAGCTGGTGACTGAGTTTGGTAAAGTGTGTGAAAGAAGAAAGTTAAGAGTAAATGTGAATAAGAGCAAGGTTATTAGGTACAGTAGGGTTGAGGGTCAAGTCAATTGGGAGGTGAGTTTGAATGGAGATAAACTGGAGGAAGTGAAGTGTTTTAGATATCTGGGAGTGGATCTGGCAGCGGATGGAACCATGTAAGCGGAAGTGGATCATAGGGTGGGGGAGGGGGCGAAAATTCTGGGAGCCTTGAAGAATGTGTGGAAGTCGAGAACATTATCTCGGAAAGCAAAAATGGGTATGTTTGAAGGAATAGTGGTTCCAACAATGTTGTATGGTTGCGAGGCGTGGGCTATGGATGGAGTTGTGCGCAGGAGGATGGATGTGCTGGAAATGAGATGTTTCGAGGACAATGTGTGGTGTGAGGTGGTTTGATCGAGTAAGTAACGTAAGGGTAAGAGAGATGTGTGGAAATAAAAAGAGCGTGGTTGAGAGAGCAGAAGAGGGTGTTTTGAAATGGTTTGGGCACATGGAGAGAATGAGTGAGGAGAGATTGACCAAGAGGATATATGTGTCGGAGGTGGAGGGAACGAGGAGAAGAGGGAGACCAAATTGGAGGTGGAAAGATGGAGTGAAAAAGATTTTGTGTGATCGGGGCCTGAACATGCAGGAGGGTGAAAGGAGGGCAAGGAATAGAGTGAATTGGAGCGATGTGGTATACTGGGGTTGACGTGCTGTCAGTGGATTGAATCAGGGCATGTGAAGCGTCTGGGGTAAACCATGGAAAGCTGTGTAGATATGTATATTTGCGTGTGTGGACGTATGTATATACATGTGTATGGGGGTGGGTTGGGCCATTTCTTTCGTCTGTTTCCTTGCGCTACCTCGCAAACGCGGGAGATAGTGACAAAGCAAAAAAAAAAAAAAAATATATATATATATATATATATATATATATATATATATATATATATATATATATATATATATTTTTTTTTTTTTTGCCTTGTTGCTGTCTCCCGTGTTTGCGAGGTAGCCCAAGGAAACAGACGAAAGAAATGGCCCAACCCACCCCATGCACATGTATATACATACGTCCATACACGCAAATATACATACCTACACGGCTTTCCATGGTTCACCCCAGACGCTTCACATGCCTTGATTCAATCCACTGACAGCACGTCAACCCCAGTATACCACATCGATCCAATTCACTCCATTCCTTGCCCTCCTTTCACCCTCCTGCATGTTCAGGCCCCGATCTACAAAATCTTTTTTACTCCATCTTTCCACCTCCAATTTGGTCTCCCACTTCTCGTTCACTCCACCTCCGACACATATATCCTCTTGGTCAATCTCTCCTCACTCATTCGCTCCATGTGCCCAAACCATTTCAAAACACCCTCTTCTGCTCTCTCAACCATGCTCTTTTTATTTCCACACATCTCTCTTACCCTTACGTTACTTACTCAATCAAAGCACCTCACACCACACATTGTCCTCAAACATCTCATTTCCAGCACATCCATCCTCCTGCGCACAACTCTATCCATAGCCCACGCCTCGCAACCATACAACATTGTTGGAACCACTATTCCTTCAAACATACCCATTTTTGCTTTCCGAGATAATGTTCTCGACTTCCACACATTCTTCAAGGCTCCCAGGATTTTCGCCCCCTCCCCCACCCTATGATCCACTTCCTCTTCCATGGTTCCATCCGCTGCCAGATCCACTCCCAGATATCTAAAACACTTACTTCCTCCAGTTTTTCTCCATTCAAACTTACCTCCCAATTGACTTGACCCTCAACCCTACTGTACCTAATTACCTTGCTCTTATTCACATTTACTCTTAACTTTCTTCTTTCACACACTTTCCCAAACTCAGTCACCAGCTTCTGCAGTTTCTCACATGAATCAGCCACCAGCGCTGTATCATCAGCGAACAACAACTGACTCACTTCACAAGCTCTCTCATCCACAACAGACTTCATACTTGCCCCTCTTTCCAAAACTCTTGCATTTACCTCCCTAACAACCCCATCCATAAACAAATTAAACAACCATGGAGACATCACACACCCCTGCCACAAACCTACATTCACTGAGAACCAATCACTTTCCTCTCTTCCTACACGTACACATGCCTTACATCATCGATAAAAACTTTTCACTGCTTCTAACAATTTGCCTCCCACACCATTTATTCTTAGTACCTTCCACAGAGCATCTCTATCAACTCTATCATATGCCTTCTCCAGATCCATAAATGCTACATACAAATCCATTTGCTTTTGTAAGTATTTCTCACATACATTCTTCAAAGCAAACACCTGATCCACACATCCTCTACCACTTCTGAAACCACATTGCTCTTCCCCAATCTGATGCTCTGTACATGCCTTCACCCTCTCAATCAATACCCTCCCATATAATTTACCAGGAATACTCAACAAACTTATACCTCTGTAATTTGAGCACTCACTCTCATCCCCTTTGCCTTTGTACAATGGCACTATGCACGCATTCCGCCAATCCTCAGGCACCTCACCATGAGTCATACATACATTAAATAACCTTACCAACCAGACAATAATACAGTCACCCCCTTTTTTAATAAATTCCACTGCAATACCATCCAAACCTGCTGCCTTGCCGGCTTTCATCTTCCGCAAAGCTTTTACTACCTCTTCTCTGTTTACCAAATCATTTTCCCTAACCCTCTCACTTTGCACACCACCTCGACCAAAACACCCTATATCTGCCACTCTATCATCAAACACATTCAACAAACCTTCAAAATACTCACTCCATCTCCTTCTCACATCACCACTACTTGTTATCACCTCCCCATTTGCGCCCTTCACTGAAGTTCCCATTTGCTCCCTTGTCTTACGCACTTTATTTACCTCCTTCCAGAACATCTTTTTATTCTCCCTAAAATTTAATGATACTCTCTCACCCCAACTCTCATTTGCCCTTTTTTTCACCTCTTGCACCTTTCTCTTGACCTCCTGTCTCTTTCTTTTATACATCTCCCACTCAATTGCTTTTTTTCCCTGCAAAAATCGTGCAAATGCCTCTCTCTTCTCTTTCACTAATACTCTTACTTCTTCATCCCACCACTCACTACCCTTTCTAATCAACCCACCTCCCACTCTTCTCATGCCACAATCATCTTTTGCGCAATCCATCACTGATTCCCTAAATACATCCCATTCCTCCCCCACTCCCCTTACTTCCATTGTTCTCACCTTTTTCCATTCTGTACTCAGTCTCCCCTGGTACTTCCTCAACAAGTCTCCTTCCCAAGCTCACTTACTCTCACCACCCTCTTCACCCCAACATTCACTCTTCTTTTCTGAAAACCCATACAAATCTTCACCTTAGCCTCCACAAGATAATGATCAGACATCCCTTCAGTTGCACCTCTCAGCACATTAACATCCAAAAGTCTCTCTTTCGCGCGCCTGTCAATCAACACGTAATCCAATAACGCTCTCCGGCCATCTCTCCTACTTACATACGTATACTTATGTATATCTCGCTTTTTAAACCAAGTATTCCCAATCACCAGTCCTTTTTCAGCACATAAATCCACAAGCTCTTCACCATTTCCATTTACAACACTGAACACCCCATGTATACCAATTATTCCCTCAACTGCCACATTACTCATCTTTGCATTCAAATCACCCATCACTATAACCCGGTCTCATGCATCAAAACCACTAACACACTCATTCAGCTGCTCCCAAAACATATATATATGTATATACATTTTTTTTTTTTATTATACTTTGTTGCTGTCTCCTGCGTTTGCGAGGTAGCGCAAGGAAACAGACGAAAGAAATGGCCCAACCCCCCCCCATACACATGTATATACATACGTCCACACACACAAATATACATACCTACACAGCTTTCCATGGTTTACCCCAGACGCTTCACATGCCCTGCTTCAATCCACTGACAGCACGTCAACCCCGGTATACCACATCGCTCCACTTCACTTTATTCCTTGCCCTCCTTTCACCCTCCTGCATGTTCAGGCCCCGATCACACAAAATCTTTTTCACTCCATCTTTCCACCTCCAATTTGGTCTCCCTCTTCTCCTTGTTCCCTCCACCTCTGACACATATATCCTCTTGGTCAATCTTTCCTCACTCATCCTCTCCATGTGCCCAAACCACTTCAAAACACCCTCTTCTGCTCTCTCAACCACGCTCTTTTTATTTCCACACATCTCTCTTACCCTTACGTTACTCACTCGATCAAACCACCTCACACCACACACTGTCCTCAAACATCTCATTTCCAGCACATCCATCCTCCTGCGCACAACTCTATCCATAGCCCACGCCTCGCAACCATACAACATTGTTGGAACCACTATTCCTTCAAACATACCCATTTTTGCTTTCCGAGATAATGTTCTTGACTTCCACACATTCTTCAAGGCCCCCAGGATTTTCGCCCCCTCCCCCACCCTATGATCCACTTCCGCTTCCATGGTTGCATCCGCTGCCAGATCCACTCCCAGATATCTAAAACACTTCACTTCCTCCAGTTTTTCTCCATTCAAACTCACCTCCCAATTGACTTGACCCTCAACCCTACTGTACGTAATAACCTTGCTCTTATTCACATTTACTCTTAACTTTCTTCTTCCAAACTCAGTCACCAGCTTCTGCAGTTTCGCACATGAATCAGCCACCAGCGCTGTATCATCAGCGAACAACAACTGACTCACTTCCCAAGCTCTCTCATCCCCAACAGACTTCATACTTGCCCCTCTTTCCAAAACTCTTGCATTCACCTCCCTAACAACCCCATCCATAAACAAATTAAACAACCATGGAGACATCACACACCCCTGCCGCAAACCTACATTCACTGAGAACCAATCACTTTCCTCTTTTCCTACACGTACACATGCCTTACATCCTCGATAAAAACTTTTCACTGCTTCTACCAACTTTCCTCCCACACCATATATTCTTAATACCTTCCACAGAGCATCTCTATCAACTCTATCATATGCCTTCTCCAGATCCATAAATGCTACATACAAATCCATTTGCTTTTCTAAGTATTTCTCACATACATTCTTCAAAGCAAACACCTGATCCACACATCCTCTACCACTTCTGAAACCACACTGCTCTTCCCCAATCTGATGCTCTGTACATGCCTTCACCCTCTCAATCAATACCCTCCCATATAATTTATCAGGAATACTCAACAAACTTATACCTCTGTAATTTGAGCACTCACTCTTATCCCCTTTGCCTTTGTACAATGGCACTATGCACGCATTCCGCCAATCCTCAGGCACCTCACCATGAGTCATACATACATTAAATAACCTTACCAACCAGTCAACAATACAGTCACCCCCTTTTTTAATAAATTCCACTGCAATACCATCCAAACCCGCTGCCTTGCCGGCTTTCATCTTCCGCAAAGCTTTCACTACCTCTTCTCTGTTTACCAAATCATTTTCCCTAACCCTCTCACTTTGCACACCACCTCGACCAAAACACCCTATATCTGCCACTCTATCATCAAACACATTCAACAAACCTTCAAAATACTCACTCCATCTCCTTCTCACATCACCACTACTTGTTATCACCTCCCCACTTGCGCCCTTCACCGAAGTTCCCATTTGCTCCCTTGTCTTACGCACTTTATTTACCTCCTTCCAGAACATCTTTTTATTCTCCCTAAAATTTAATGATACTCTCTCACAATTTTGCGCGTGATCAAGGTATTCCTATGAGTCCATGGGGAAAATGAAACACGATAAGTTCCCAAGTGCACTTTTATGTAATAATCACTTCATCAAGGGAGACACAAGAGAGAAATATAACAGTGAGTTGATATACATCGAAGAGACAAAGCTAGGATGCCATTTGGTAAACATGTTTACCAAATATATGTATATATATGTGAAAGAAGAAAGTTAAATGTGAATAAGAGCAAGGTCATTAGGTACAGTAGGGTTGAGGGTCAAGTCAATATGGAGGTAAGTTTGAATGGAGAAAAACTGGAGGAAGTAAAGTGTTTTAGATATCTGGGAGTGGATCTGGCATCGGATGGAACCATGGAAGCGGAAGTGAATAATAGGGTGGGGGAATGGCCGTTGGTTCTGGGAGCCTTGAAGAATGTTTGGAAGTCGAGAACATTATCTCGGAAAGCAAAAATGGGTATGTTTGAAGGAATAGTGGTTCCAACAATGTTGTATGGTTCCGAAGCGTGGGCTATGGATAGAGTTGTGCGCAGGAGGGTGAATGTGCTGGAAATGAGATGATTGAGGATAATATGTGGTGTGAGGTGGTTTGATTGAGTAAGTAATAATAGAGTAAGAGAGATGTGTGGAAATAAAAAGAGTGTGGTTGAGAGAGCAGAAGAGGGTGTTTTGAAATGGTTTGGTCACATGGAGAGAATGAGTGAGGAAAGATTGAGTAAGAGGATATATGTGTCTGAGGTGGAGGGAACGAGGAGAAGTGGGAGAACAAATTGGAGGTGGAAAGATGGAGTGAAAAAGATTTTGTGTGATCGGGGCCTGAACATGCAGGAGGGTGAAAGGCGTGTAAGGAATAGAGTGAATTGGAACGATGTGGTATACCGGGGTCGAGTTGCTGTCAAAGGATTGAACCAGGGCATGTGAAGCATCTGGGGCAAACCATGGAAAGTTCTGTGGGGCCTGGATGTGGAAAGGGAGCTGTGGTTTCGGTGTATAATTACATGCCAGCTAGAGACTGAGTGTGAACAAATGGGGCCTTTGTTGTCTTTTCCTAGCGCTACCTCGCACACATGAGGGGGTAAGGGGTTGTTATTCCATGTGTGGCGAGGTGGCGATGGGAATAAATAAAGGCAGACAGTATGAATTATGTACATGTGTGTATATGTCTGTGTGCGTATATATATGTGTACATTGAGATGTATACATACGTATATTTGTGTGTGTGGACGTGTATGTATATAGATGTGTATGTGGGTGGGTTGGGCCATTCTTTCGTCTGTTTCCTTGCGTTACCTCGGTAACGCGGGAGACAGTGACAAAGCAAAATAAATAAATAAATAAAAATATTTTTATATATATATATATATATATATATATATGTAGCATTTATGGATCTGGAGAAGGCATATGATAGAGTTGATAGAGATGCTCTGTGGAAGGTATTAAGAATATATGGTGTGGGAGGCAAGTTGTTAGAAGCAGTGAAAAGTTTTTATCGAGGATGTAAGGCATGTGTACGTGTAGGAAGAGAGGAAAGTGATTGGTTCTCAGTGAATGTAGGTTTGCGGCAGGGGTGTGTGATGTCTCCATGGTTGTTTAATTTGTTTATGGATGGGGTTGTTAGGGAGGTGAATGCAAGAGTTTTGGAAAAAGGGGCAAGTATGAAGTCTGTTGGGGATGAGAGAGCTTGGGAAGTGACTCAGTTGTTGTTCGCTGATAATACAGCGCTGGTGGCTGATTCATGTGAGAAACTGCAGAAGCTGGTACCTGAGTTTGGTAAAGTGTGTGAAAGAAGAAAGTTAAGAGTAAATGTGAATAAGAGCAAGGTTATTAGGTACAGTAGGGTTGAGGGTCAAGTCAATTGGGAGGTAAGTTTGAATGGAGAAAAACTGGAGGAAGTAATGCGTCTTAGATATCTGGGAGTGGATCTGGCAGCGGATGGAACCATGGAAGCAGAAGTGGATCATAGGGTGGGGGAGGGGGCGAAAATCCTGGGAGCCTTGAAGAATGTGTGGAAGTCGAGAACATTATCTCGGAAAGCAAAAATGGGTATGTTTGAAGGAATAGTGGTTCCAACAATGTTGTATGGTTGCGAGGCGTGGGCTATGGATAGAGTTGTGCGCAGGAGGATGGATGTGCTGGAAATGAGATGTTCGAGGACAATGTGTGGTTTGAGGTGGCTTGATCGAGTAAGTAACATAAGGGTAAGAGAGATGTGTGTAAATAAAAAGAGCGTGGTTGAGAGAGCAGAAGAGGCTGTTTTGAAATGGTTTGGGCACATGGAGAGAATGAGTGAGGAAAGATTGACCAAGAGGATATATGTGTCGGAGGTGGAGGGAACGAGGAGAAGTGGGAGACCAAATTGGAGGTGGAAAGATGGAGTGAAAAAGATTTTGTGTGATCGGGGCCTGAACATGCAGGAGGGTGAAAGGAGGGCAAGGAATAGAGTGAATTGGATCGATGTGGTATACCGGGGTTGACGTGCTGTCAGGGGATTGAATCAGGGCATGTGAAGCGTCTGGGGTAAACCATGGAAAGCTGTGTAGGTATGTATATTTGCGTGTGTGGACGTATATATATACATGTGTATGGGGGTGGGTTGGGCCATTTCTTTCGTCTGTTTCCTTGCGCTACGTCCCAAACGCGGGAGACAGCGACAAAGCAAAAAAAAAAAAAAAATATACCCTGGCAGGTAGTGCTATTTATATACCTCCTAGGTCAGTGGCTGATTACCAACTACTACATGTCGACCATTATTATCATGATTATTTTTCCTTACATATTTGCCATTTTCCCTTCTCTTTTCCTTCTTTTGGAAAATTAAAAACGAGAGGGGAGGATTTCCATCCCCCCCTGCTCCCTCCCCTTTTCGTCACTTTTACGACACGCAGGGAATATGTGGGGAGTACTCTTTCTCCCCTGTCCTCAGGGATTATTTTTTTTTTTAATCGGTGTCCGACATTGGCGAGATAGCGCAAGGAAACAAACAAAAGAATGGCCCAACCCACCCACATACACATGTATATACACAAACGCCCACACATTCACATATACATACCTATACATTGTAACATACCCATACATATACATACACAGACATATGCATATATACACGTACATATTCATACTTGCTGCCTTCATCCATTCCTGTCACCACCCCACCACACCGCAAGGTAGCACTAGGTAAAGACAAAAAAGGTCACATTCATTCACACTTTCATTTGATTATTTCAGTATTTAAGACTTTTTCAGTTTGGGAGACTGATCTGGCAGGAGCATTAGGGGGAAAAAACTGACTATGGGACTTTTTCTTATCTAATATCAAAGATTGTTGTACATGCTTATTTGAATATATCTTAGGCAAGTTGGAGAGTATATACTGTTATTCTGGTACATTTTGGATAATTTTAAGTGCTAATGTTCTCCCTACTTCCAAGGCGTTCGTTAGATATCTTACCAATGCTCATATACTACAGGTTTTGGATATTTTTACCTTATTGAGCTGAGGACTAAATTACTTGTTTCTTGTTTTGTTTTGTTTTTAATTATTGCATAACATTCTTTTGTTTCATAAGAAATTGTTTTTTTCAGGTGTTCTTGGTTTTCACAATGTATTTTAGAGGTTGGAAGACTGACATTGTGAAATCAGTCTGGCAGAATAATTACTTTTTTCTTTGGCTGTAAAATCTTTTCATATTTTTATATCAAATATCAAAAATATTGATATTTGATATTATCCCTGGGGATAGGGGAGAAAGAATACTTCCCACGTATTCCCTGCGTGTCGTAGAAGGCGACTAAAAGGGGAGGGAGCGGGAGGCTGGAAATCCTCCCCTCTCAATTTTTTTTAATTTTCCAAAAGAAGGAACAGAGAAGGGGGCCAGGTGAGGATATTCCCTCAATGGCCCAGTCCTCCGTTCGTAACGCTACCTCGCTAACGCGGGAAATGGCGAATAGTTTGAAAAAAAAAAAAAAAAATATATATATATATATATATATATATATATATATATATATGTTGAAATGTATAGGTATGTATATGTGCGTGTGTGGACGTGTATGTATATACATGTATATGTGGTTGGGTTGGGCCATTCTTTTGTCTGTTTCCTTGTGCTACCTTGCTAATGCGGGAGACAGCGACAAAGTATAATAAATGAACAAATACATATGTGAGTAGGAGAGATGGCCAAAGGGTGATATTGGATTATGTGTTCATTGATAGGTATGTAAAAGAGTGACCTTTGGATGTTAATGTGCTGAGAATGGCAGCTGGAGGGATGTCTAATCTATATCTTGTGGAGGTGAAGGTGAAGCTTTGTAGAGGTTTTCAGAAAAGAAGAGAGAATGTTAGGGACAAGAGAGTGGTTAGAGTAAGTGAGCTTGGAAAGGAGATTTGTGTGAAGAAATACCAGGAGAGTTTGAGTGCAGAATGGCAAAAAGTGTAAGCAAATGACATAAAGGGAGTGGGGAAGGAATGAGATGTATTTAGGGAAGCAGTGATGGTTTGTACAAAAGATGCATGAGGTATGAGAAAAGTGGGAGGTGGGCAGATTAGAAAGGGTAGCGAATGGTGGGATAAAGAAGTAAGATTGTTAGTGAAAGAGAAGAGAAAGGCGTTTGGATGATTTTTGCAGGGAAGTAGCACAAATGACCGGGAGATGTATGAAAGAAAGCGGTAGGAGGTTAAGAGAAATGTGCAAGAGATGAAAATGAGGGCAAATGAGAGTTGGGGTGAGAGATTATCATTAAATTTTAGGGAGAATAAAAAGATGTTTTGGAAGGAGGTAAAGAGTGTAAGACATGAGAACAAATGGGAACATTGGTGAAGGGGACAAATGAGGAGGTAATAACAAGTAGTGAAGTGAGAAGGACATGGAGTGAATATTTTGAAGGTTTCTTGAATGTATTTGATGATAGAGTGGCAGATATAGGGTGCTTTGCTTTGGGGTGGTGTGCAAAGTGAGAGGGTTAGGGGGAATGGTTTGGTGAACAGAGAAGAGGTAGTGAAAGCTTTACGGAAGATGACAGCCAGTAAGGCGGCGGGTAGCGCAAGGAAACAGACGAGGAATGGCCAAACCAACCCACATCTACACACGCACGTACACATGCATATACATTTAAACGTATACATACATATACATACACAGATATACACATATATACACATGTGCATATCCTACTTGCTGCTTCCATCCATTCCCGTTGCCATCCCGCCACACACAAAATAGCATCCCCTCTGCCCCACCCTCCAGCGAGGCAGCGCCAGGAATAGACAAAAAAGGCCACATTCATTTACACTTGGTCTGTAGCTGTCATGTGTAATGCACTGAAACCACAGCACCCTTTCTACAACCAGGCTGCACAGACCTTTCCATGGTTTATCCCAGACACTTCACATGCCCTGGTTCAATCCACTGACAACACGTTGACCCTGGTATACCACACTGTTTCAATTCACTCTATTCCTTGCACGCCTTTCTCCCTCCTGTATGTTCAGGCCCTGATTGCTCAAAACCATTTTCACTCCATCCTTCCACTTCCAATTTGGTCTTCCGCTTCTCCTTCTTCCCTCCACCTTTGACACACATATCCTTTTTGTCAATCTTTCCTCACTCATTCTCTCCATGTGTCCAAACCATTACAATACACCCTTTTCTGCTCTCTCAACCACACTTTTTTTATTACCACACACCTCTCTTACCCCTTCATTACTTACTCGATGAAGCCACCTCACACCATATACTATCCTCAGACATCTCATTTCCAACACAACCCTATCTATAGTCCATGCCTTGCAACCATATAATATTGTTGGAACCACTATTCCTTCAAACATACCCATTTTTGCTCTCTGAGATAATGTTCTCGCCTTCCACACATTCTTCAATGCTCCCAGAACCTTCACTCCCTTCCCCATGCCATCTCAGCAAAAAAAAATGTTGGTTCTGGGGTATGAGATGTTGCTGGACGTTTTGATGCCATATTATCAAAGAAACACTTTGGGTTGCAAGAAAATAATATTCGCAGGTATGCACAAATCACACAAGTAGCACAGATCCACACATAATGGTGTTAACTGCAAGACTGACCTGCTGGCAGGAAAGTGGTGCACTCCACCCATGACCCATGCTTACTCCACTTAACAACACTCAATGAAGTTTTGGTACATTTTCTACAGCAAACAAGTGCATAGCAACAATTTTTGAGTGCATAAAATGAGAGACTGGTAGATGTAGGTTTCTCGCACAATAGGATCATTGCATATAATGATCTTCCATAGAGCAAGGACTGAGAGTATCTCGTTTAGTTCTAATTACCCCAGGACTTCTTAAATAAAAACGGTCCTGGTGCTACCCACGATGTCCTTTCAAAGGCTCCTGCAATCTAAGGTTGTGCTACTTCCATTAGGAGGAAAATGTCTACTTCTTTGACATCAAAAGTTCTTTGATGAAACTGTACTCCTAATGATACAGCCACTTCAGAGGGGTCTTTTCACTCATGGTGTAACCTCATGCAGGCAGAATACTGCAACATCTATAACATAAACACATACATTCATACACAACATCTGTAGTGCATACATACATAAGTAGAGTAAACTTATCTTGGTAAATGTTTATGCCCCCAAGTTATAAGCTATCAAGTCAAAAGATAACAAATGAAGGAAATCCTTGAAGACCTTCCTAAACTGCTCCAAGACCAAACACATGACACAGGTATATGCCTGTGCCAAAAGGTATCTGAAAATAATGAGCATGGACAGGGCAAAAAAGGATTGGTATTTGCCCCGCCAAAAAAACATTTCACTAAAAATTGCATATATAGCATACTTGTCAGCAGCAAGTCTTGACTGGTATTAAACTCAATACTTTTAGTAATTGTTATTTAAGCTATAAATTTGTGCTTGTGTTCAAGCACACATAACACATCCTCTTTTAGTCTGATGCTGTACACAGTAAAAGCTAATCCTCTGCATGCAAGTTTTGTCACCCCTTGAAAATTTTTCTATGAGCACCCATGCTGGATGTTGACTGCTGGTTGGAGGGGAGAGTAGCCAGTTACTGCTGCCACCACTGTTTTCAGTGGTTCGTGAAGAGTGAGATGAAGTAACCTCATCAGATGGTAGAAAAGTTAGAGGACCCTAATTCCCAGAGATCATGAAGATTCTCCTACAAATCATGGAACAAACCAACTCTAAAAATATAAATTTTTTCTAAATCAATATGAAAATTTATGCACTAAAGTACCCTCAATGTAAGCGTTTCCTAACCTCCACAGTGGGTACATAGGATACAAGTGTGAAGTATCTGTCATGTATAATTTCTTTAGTCATCATGCTAACAAGACAGATACTGGGTGTAAGGACATAATGTTCCACCTACCCTTTAAAGTGGCAGGATATAACAAAATTATCACCAACAGGACTTCTACTGTTCACGTACACAAGATTTATGTAACTTAATACACTAAAAACTAGTAAACTTACAGGTTTGACATATAGTTCAAAGTTTACAGCTTTGAACACTCCTGTTGTCTGGATAGACTTAATGCCCTCTCCAGTAGCAGGATTGGAGATATTTGTCTGTGTTGAGTTTAAGCCTTTGTGTGTGCTATTCCTGCCACCCATGGCTTCTGTCTGTGGAAAAATGCCATGATACCAATAAAATGTATTCATATCATAAAATCTTTCAAACAACAGTTTTCTCATTCTCTGTTTATTTGGGAAGAGTTTTTACTTAAACATTGTCTTTCCTCACAGATGCCAACAAACACATGCAAAATTATCACAAAACTGGTAAACTGACATTTTCAAAATATTCTTTCATTGGAAAATAAGGGGATACATTCCAACCCCTTACACAATACCTGCTCTGGCCCATATACCAACAAAAAAAAGCATACATTTACTCTGGATGAATATATGTCAAGCACAGTCAGCAGCATATCAAATGCTTAATGTGTAATACTTTTTTTCTATACACACCTTAAAAATGAAGTTGTTGAATATTATTCAATACTATGTTCACTACTTTTAAAAGAAGAGATTGTGATGAATGGAAACTTAAATTATCATGCCCTGAATAAAGGAGTTAAAAAGATGCACTTGATCCACACAATTCAATAAAGAATGGAGTAATATAGCTGAGTAACAGTAGCCCCAAACTGGACAAAACCTAGCAATAAAAAGTACGAAGTTGATCTTTTTGTAGGTCCCTTAATCAGTGTTGAACAACACATCACAAGTTCTTAGGTTTCATGTGAGCAATTAAGTTGCTAAGGGCCCAAATGTTGATGAAATCATAAGTTTTGCTTTCATGGTGGGGCTACTGTGCTAGTCTAAGATACACCAATATAAATGATATTGTAATAGTTTATATTTTTTCTAGAAAATATCTAACAAAATGTCCAACCTAGAAAATGTCTATAATGTTTTTACATTGTCAATATTTTCAAGAAGTGAAAATATATCTATTTACTGATCTCTACTTATTTGGCCATTTTGGAATGGGGTATGCTGTGTTGATTCTCTGCTTTACTTTGCTGTTAACTTTTATATCATACTTGCAAGGCTGAAAGAAGAAATCATATCACATTGTTAAATAAGTTGTTAATCTATAATTCTTTGAATTCCCAGAAAAATGATGACCTGTTGTGTGATCTGCAATTAGGAGCCTGCATCAAAAAAGCTGTGCTGAAGAACACACCTAGAGGTCCAAACAATGATTTCATCTAATTTTGCATACAAGGATGGCATGGTAGATAAACTGAAAGACATTACATCACTGCTGCTTTGTAATGATTGACAAAAACAGTGCACTAGAGGGATCAGTACTGTATCAAATCCTACCAAAAGAAAAGCAAATCACCTTTACTAGTTTGCATTCTCTAAAACAGCAATTTGACTTTAAATGTGCTCCCCCCCTTTATTTTTAGTGGAAGTAAATGTATCTGCAAAAGTTTCTGTAAAAAGAGGTATGTAATTTGAATCTAGATAATTCAAATTTGAGTGTTTTGCATCACATAACTGAACTTAAAGACAAATGGGGAGAGACTTATTTCTAATGGGGAAGAGACTGTTTTATTTACAAAACAAGACATTATTGATCTTTGTGCAAATGAGGTAAGGTACACACACAGTTCTTCCTTGCCAAGAATGGTTGGTGATTTGTGTAGTGGGAGTGAATATCCATTTAGGGTGATGGAAGGGTAAGAGCTAGATTCATGTCTGTTTGAAGTAAAAAGTGGTTTAAGACTTCTGTGGAGATGCAGACATTCTGTTTTTGGTGAGCAAGAATTTAAGTTGTATAACACAGCATGTTTGTTGATGCTATTGTGGTGTCAGGGTGATGTGATGTTATGGAGATCATCTGCATATGAAAAGAACTTCATGTTGTGGTTTGATAAGAGATAATGGGAGGTTGTGTATGTAAAGATTGTGAGGGATGGAGAAAAAACTACAGACATGCAATAATTGTGAGTGACTGCTATGGCAGCCAACTATGAAACTGGCAAAAAATTTTCATCATTGTTGTGGAGGGCAGTGTCAAGTATCTTTTGTGTAAGTACCAACTTGTATTGCATCAGGAAGGAGTTTTACACATGTGAGGACCCATGTCTTAAACATTATCTACAATCATACAACTTCTTAAATTTATGTATGCTGTCAGTGAAGATGTGTCACGGACAATGTCGAATGCTTTGTTGGTGGGTATTCCACTGCACTATGCAGGCAGGGGTCTGTGGCTGCTTGAAGCCATCCAGCATATTTTGTATGAGGACAGTGTGTAATGTAGTGGAGTGATTGTTGTGGAGTTAAAGTTTTACTTCATTTCATGAATCAGGTTTTCAAAGAGGTTCGATACTAATGAAAGATGTAATATATATAGCATGGTAGAAGGTGGGGCAGCTGGGTAGTTGGAGGGCTTTAGGCTTGGTATCATGGTGGCAAGTTTCCAGATGTTAGGGATTTTGGGGTGAAGCCAGGAGTAAAGAAGATATCTATAAGTACTTATATTGCAAAACAGAGTAGGAAGATTGTTACTAGGCACAGGCCCTTGATGACAGGAGGACATGCACATATGATGACTTCAGACCATCTTTGGTCCATTGCCTAGGCACGCACAATTGCAGGTCGTTTTCCTCCAGTATGGCCACAGGCAAGCAAACAGCACACACAAATGTATATATGTTTTTATTTGTTATGCTTTGTCGCCCTCTCCGGCGTTAGCGAGTTAACAAAAGGAAACAGACAAAAGAATGGCCCAACCCACCTACATACACAAGTATATACATAAACGCCCACACATGCACATATACGTACCTATACATTTCAACGTATACGTACATATACATACACAGACATATACGTATATACACATGTGCATATCCATATTTACTGACTTCATCCATTCCCATTGCCACTCTGCCACACAAGAAATGGCACCCACCTCCCCCCATGCGCGTGTGAAGTAGCACTAGGAAAAGGAAACAAAGGCCACATTTTTCACACTCAGTCTCTAGCTGTCATGTGTAATGTGCCGAAACCACAGCTCCCTTTCCACATCCAGGCCCTACAAAACTTATCATGGTTTATCCCAGACACTGGACATGACATGGTTCAATCTTTTGACAGCACGTTGTTCCAATTCACTCTATTCCTAGCACGCCATTCACCCTCTTGAATGTCCAGGCCCCAATCGCTCAAAATCTTTTTCACTCCATCCTTCCACCTCCAATTTGGTCTTCCACTTCTCCTCGTTCCCTCCACCTCTGACACATATATCCTCTTTGTCAATCTTTCCTCAAACATTCTCTCCATGTAACAAAACCATTTCAACACACCCTCTTCTGCTCTCTCAGCCGCACTCTCTTCATTACCACACATCTCTCTTACCCTTTCATTACACTTGATCAAACCACCTCAAACCGCATATTGTCCTCAAACATCTCATTTCCAACAAATCCACCATCCTCTGCACAACCCTATCTATAGCCTATGCCTTGCAACCATATAACACTACTGGAACCAATACTCCTTCAAACATACCCATTTTTGCTGTCCAAGATAACGTTCTCACCTTCCACACATTCTTCAACACTCCAAGAACCTTTGCACCCTCCCCCACCCCATGACTCACTACCACTTCCATGCTTCCATCTGCTGCTAAATCCACTCCCAGATATCTAAAACACTTCACTTCCTCCAGTAATTCTCCATTCAAACATACCTCCCAGCTGCTTAGTCCCTTAACCCTACTGTACCTAATAACCTTACTCTTATTCATATTTACTCTCAGTTTTCTTCTTTCACACACTTTACCAAATTCAGTAACCAACTTTTGCAGTTTCTCACCCGAATCAGCCACCAGCACTCTATCATCAGCAAACAACGACTGACTCACTTCCCAAGCTCTCTCATCCAAAACAGACTGCATACTTGGACCTCTCTCCAAAACTCATGCATTCACCTCCCTAACAACCCCATCCATAAACAAATTAAACAACCATGGAGACATCATGCACCCCTTCCTCAAACCAACATTCACTAGGATCCAATCACTTTCCTCTCTTCCTACTAGTACACATGCCTTACATCCTTGATAAAAACGTTTCATTGCTTCTAACAACTTACCTTCCACACTATATACTCTTAATACCTTCCACAGAGCATCTCTATCAACTCTATCATATACCTTCTCCAGATCCATAAATGCTACATACAAATCCATCTGTTTTTCTAAGTATCTTTCACATACATTCTTCAAACAAACACCTGATCCACACATCCTCTACCACTTCTGAAACCACACTGCTCTTCCCAAATCTGATGCTCTGTACATGACTTCACCATCTCAATCAATACCCTCCCATATAATTTACCAGGAATACTCAACAAACTTGCACCTCTGTAATTTGAACACTCACCATTAAGCCCCTTGCCTTTGAACAATGGCACGATGCATGCATTCCACCAATCCTCAGGTGCTTCACCATGAGCAATACATACACTGAATACCCTCACCAACCAGTCAACAACACAGTCACCCCCTTTTTAATAAATTTCACTACAATACCATCCAAACCCGCCACCTTGCCAGCTTTCAACTTCCACAAAGCTCTCACCACCTCTTCTCTATAGGGCCTGGATGTGGAAAGGGAGCTGTGCTTTCGGTGCATTATTACATGACAGCTAGAGACTGAGTGTGAACGAATGGGGCCTTTGTTGTCTTTTCCTAGCGCTACCTCGCACACATGAGGGGGGGAGGGGGTTGTTATCCCATGTGTGGCGAGGGGGCGATGGGAATAAATAAAGGCAGACAGTATGAATTATGTATATGTGTATATATGTATATGCCTGTGTGTGTATATATATGTGTACATTGAGATGTATAGGTATGTATATTTGCATGTGTGGACGTGTGTGTATATACATGTGTATGTGGGTGGGTTGGGCCATTCTTTCGTCTGTTTCCTTGCACTACCTCGCTAACGTGGGAGACAGCGACAAAGCAAAATAAATAAATAAATTAAATAAACATATATATATATATATATATATATATATATATATATATATATATATATATATATATATATTTTTATTTTATTATACTTTGTCGCTGTCTCCCGCGTTTGCGAGGTAGCGCAAGGAAACAGACGAAAGAAATGGCCCAACCCCCCCCATACACATGTATATACATACGTCCACACACGCAAATATACATACCTACACAGCTTTCCACGGTTTACCCCAGACGCTTCACATGCCTTGATTCAATCCACTGACAGCACGTCAACCCCGGTATACCACATCGCTCCAATTCACTCTATTCCTTGCCCTCCTTTCACCCTCCTGCATGTTCAGGCCCCGATCACACAAAATCCTTTTCACTCCATCTTTCCACCTCCAATTTGGTCTCCCTCTTCTCCTCGTTCCCTCCACCTCCGACACATATATCCTCTTGGTCAATCTTTCCTCACTCATTCTCTCCATGTGCCCAAACCACTTCAAAACACCCTCTTCTGCTCTCTCAACCATGCTCTTTTTATTTCCACACATCTCTCTTACCCTTACGTTACTCACTCGATCAAACCACCTCACACCACACATTGTCCTCAAACATCTCATTTCCAGCACATCCATCCTCCTGCGCACAACTCTATCCATAGCCCACGCCTCGCAACCATACAACATTGTTGGAACCACTATTCCTTCAAACATACCCATTTTTGCTTTCCGAGATAATGTTCTCGACTTCCACACATTCTTCAAGGCTCCCAGAATTTTCGCCCCCTCCCCCACCCTATGATCCACTTCCGCTTCCATGGTTCCATCCGCTGCCAGATCCACTCCCAGATATCTAAAACAATTTACTTCCTCCAGTTTTTCTCCATTCAAACTTACCTCCCAATTGAATTGACCCTCAACCCTACTGTACCTAATAACCTTGCTCTTATTCACATTTACTCTTAACTTTCTTATTTCACACACTTTACCAAACTCAGTCACCAGCTTCTGCAGTTTCTCACATGAATCAGCCACCAGCGCTGTATCATCAGCGAACAACAACTGACTCACTTCCCAAGCTCTCTCATCTCCAACAGACTTCATACTTGCCCCTCTTTCCAAAACTCTTGCATTCACCTCCCTAACAACCCCATCCATAAACAAATTAAACAACCATGGAGACATCATGCACCCTTCCTCAAACCAACATTCACTAGGATCCAATCACTTTCCTCTCTTCCTACTAGTACACATGCCTTACATCCTTGATAAAAACGTTTCATTGCTTCTAACAACTTACCTTCCACACTATATACTCTTAATACCTTCCACAGAGCATCTCTATCAACTCTATCATATACCTTCTCCAGATCCATAAATGCTACATACAAATCCATCTGTTTTTCTAAGTATCTTTCACATACATTCTTCAAACAACACCTGATCCACACATCCTCTACCACTTCTGAAACCACACTGCTTTCCCAAATCTGATGCTCTGTACATGACTTCACCATCTCAATCAATACCCTCCCATATAATTTACCAGGAATACTCAACAAACTTGCACCTCTGTAATTTGAACACTCACCATTAAGCCCCTTGCCTTTGAAACAATGGCACGATGCATGCATTCCACCAATCCTCAGGTGCTTCACCATGAGCAATACATACACTGAATACCCTCACCAACCAGTCAACAACACAGTCACCCCCTTTTTAATAAATTTCACTACAATACCATCCAAACCCGCCACCTTGCCAGCTTTCAACTTCCACAAAGCTCTCACCACCTCTTCTCTATAGGGCCTGGATGTGGAAAGGGAGCTGTGCTTTTGGTGCATTATTACATGACAGCTAGAGACTGAGTTGTGAACGAATGGGGCCTTTGTTGTCTTTTCCTAGCGCTACCTCGCACACATGAGGGGGGAGGGGGTTGTTATCCCATGTGTGGCGAGGGGGCGATGGGAATAAATAAAGGCAGACAGTATGAATTATGTATATGTGTATATATGTATATGCCTGTGTGTGTATATATATGTGTACATTGAGATGTATAGGTATGTATATTTGCATGTGTGGACGTGTGTGTATATACATGTGTATGTGGGTGGGTTGGGCCATTCTTTCGTCTGTTTCCTTGCACTACCTCGCTAACGTGGGAGACAGCGACAAAGCAAAATAAATAAATAAATTAAATAAACATATATATATATATATATATATATATATATATATATATATATATATATATATATATATTTTTATTTTATTATACTTTGTCGCTGTCTCCCGCGTTTGCGAGGTAGCGCAAGGAAACAGACGAAAGAAATGGCCCAACCCCCCCCATACACATGTATATACATACGTCCACACACGCAAATATACATACCTACACAGCTTTCCACGGTTTACCCCAGACGCTTCACATGCCTTGATTCAATCCACTGACAGCACGTCAACCCCGGTATACCACATCGCTCCAATTCACTCTATTCCTTGCCCTCCTTTCACCCTCCTGCATGTTCAGGCCCCGATCACACAAAATCCTTTTCACTCCATCTTTCCACCTCCAATTTGGTCTCCCTCTTCTCCTCGTTCCCTCCACCTCCGACACATATATCCTCTTGGTCAATCTTTCCTCACTCATTCTCTCCATGTGCCCAAACCACTTCAAAACACCCTCTTCTGCTCTCTCAACCATGCTCTTTTTATTTCCACACATCTCTCTTACCCTTACGTTACTCACTCGATCAAACCACCTCACACCACACATTGTCCTCAAACATCTCATTTCCAGCACATCCATCCTCCTGCGCACAACTCTATCCATAGCCCACGCCTCGCAACCATACAACATTGTTGGAACCACTATTCCTTCAAACATACCCATTTTTGCTTTCCGAGATAATGTTCTCGACTTCCACACATTCTTCAAGGCTCCCAGAATTTTCGCCCCCTCCCCACCCTATGATCCACTTCCGCTTCCATGGTTCCATCCGCTGCCAGATCCACTCCCAGATATCTAAAACAATTTACTTCCTCCAGTTTTTCTCCATTCAAACTTACCTCCCAATTGAATTGACCCTCAACCCTACTGTACCTAATAACCTTGCTCTTATTCACATTTACTCTTAACTTTCTTATTTCACACACTTTACCAAACTCAGTCACCAGCTTCTGCAGTTTCTCACATGAATCAGCCACCAGCGCTGTATCATCAGCGAACAACAACTGACTCACTTCCCAAGCTCTCTCATCTCCAACAGACTTCATACTTGCCCCTCTTTCCAAAACTCTTGCATTCACCTCCCTAACAACCCCATCCATAAACAAATTAAACAAACCATAGCATTCACACTCCCTAACAACCCTCACCTAAACCAATCTAACTCACACCCCCTCAACACCTACATCATAGACCAATATTTCCTCTCTCACGTACACATCTACATCCCGATATAATATATATATATATATATATATATATATATATATATATATATATATATATTATATATTTTTTTTATACTTTGTCGCTGTCTCCCGCGTTTGCGAGGTAGCGCAAGGAAACAGACGAAAGAAATTGCCCAACCCCCCCCACACACATGCACATACATACGTCCACACATGCAAATATACATACCTACACAACCTTCCATGGTTCACCCCAGATGCCCCACATGCCTTGATTCAATCCACTGACAGCACGTCAACCCCGGTATACCACATCGCTCCAATATATATATATATATATATATATATATATATATATATATATATATATATATATATATATATATATATATATATATATATATATATATTTTTTATTATTTTGCTTTGTCGCTGTCTCCCGCGTTAGCGAGGTAGCGCAAGGAAACAGACGAAAGAATGGCCCAACCCGCCCACATACATATGTATATACATACACATCCACACACGCAAATATACATGCCTATACATCTCAATGTACACATATATATACACACACGGACATATACATATATACACATGTACATAATTCATACTGTCTGCCTTTATTTGTTCCCATCGCCACCCCGCCACACATGGAATAACAACCTCCTCCCCCCTCATGTGTGCGAGGTAGCGCTAGGAAGACACCAAAGGCCCCATTCGTTCACACTCAGTCTCTAGCTGTCATGTAATAATGCACTGAAACCACAGCTCCCTTTCCACATCCAGACCCCACACACTTTCCATGGTTTACCCCAGATGCTTCACATGCCCTGGTTCAATCCATTGACAGCACATCGACCCCGGTATACCACATCGTTCCAATTCACTCTATTCCTTGCACGCCTTTCACCCTCCTGCATGATCAGGCCCCGATCACTCAAAATCTTTTTCACTCCATCTTTCCACCTCCAATTTGGTCTCCCACTTCTCCTCGTTCCCTCTAGGTTTGTGGCAGGGGTGTGTGATGTCTCCATGGTTGTTTAATTTGTTTATGGATGGGGTAGTTAGGGAGGTGAATGAATGCAAGAGTTTTGGAAAGAGGGGCAAGTATGCAGTCTGTTGTGGATGAGAGAGCTTGGGAAGTGAGTCAGTTGTTGTTCACTGATGATACAGCGCTGGTGGCTGATTCATGTGAGAAACTGCAGAAGCTGGTGACTGAGTTTGGTAAAGTGTGTGAAAGAAGAAAGTTGAGAGTAAATGTGAATAAGAGTAAGGTTATTAGGTACAGTAGGGTTGAGGGTCAAGTCAATTGGGAGGTAAGTTTGAATGGAAAAAAACTGGAGGAAGTAAAGGGTTTTAGATATCTGGGAGTGGATCCGGCAGCGGATGGAACCATGGAAGTGGAAGTGAATCATAGGATGGGGGAGGGGGCGAACATTCTGGGAGCCTTGAAGAATGTGTGGAAGTCGAGAACATTAGCTTGGAAAGCAAAAAGGGGTATGTTTGAAGGAATAGTGGTTCCAACAATGTTGTATGGTTGCGAGGCGTGGGCTATGGATAGAGTTGTGCGGAGGAGGGTGGATGTGCTGGAAATGAGATGTTTTTGTGGACAATATGTGGTGTGAGTTGGTTTCATTGAGTAAGTAATAATAGAGTAAGAGAGATGTGTGGAAATAAAAAGAGTGTGGTTGAGAAAGCAGAAGAGGGTGTTTTGAAATGGTTTGGTCACATGGAGAGAATGAGTGAGGAAAGATTGACCAAGAGGATATATGTGTCAGAGATGGAGGGAACGAGGAGAAGTGGGAGACCAACTTGGATGTGGAACGATGGAGTGAAGAAGATTTTGAGTGATCGAGGCCTGGACATGCAGGAGGGTGAAAGGCGTGCAAAGAATAGAGTGAATTGGAACGATGTGGTATACTGGGGTCGACGTGCTGTCAATGGATTGAACCAGGGCATGTGAAGTGTCTGGGCGTAAGCCATGGAAAGTTCTGTGGGGCCTGGATGTGCAAAGGGAGCTGTGGTTTCGGTGCATTATTACATGACAGCTAGAGACTGAGTGTGAACGAATGGGGCCTTTGGTGTTTTTCCTTGCGCTACCTCGCACACACGAGGGGGAGGGGGTTGTTATTCCATGTGTGGCGAGGTGGCGATGGGAATGAATAAAGGCAGACAGGATGAATTATGTACATGTGTATATATGTATATGTCTGTGTGTGTATGTATATGTATACATTGAGATGTATAGGTATGTATATTTGCGTGTGTGGATGTGTATGCATATACATGTGTATGTGGGTGGGTTGGGCCATTCTTTTGTCTGTTTCCTTGCGCTACCTCGCTAACGCGGGAGACAGCGACAAAGCAAATTAAAAAAAAAATAATATCTATTTATTTCTCCAGATTACAAAATCAGAGTTGTAGCTGATGAGACAAACCCATACTACACCAATCAAAAAAAAACTCAACGACTTGAGAGATCTTGGTCTCACAAAGTCAAGTGCCGAGCTTTTGATATCTAGGGTCAAGCAGTGGAGCTTGTTGGATGAAAGTGTGCAAATTGCAGATCAAAGGAAGAATCACCTAGGTTTTTCCAGTTTCTTCACCCATCAAAATGGGCTCTGCTTCTACCACAATGTAACCAGTTTGTATTAGGCAATCGGAATCACTTGTAACCCAAACGAGTGGTGCCTCTTTACTGATAACTCATCCAAGAACCTCAAAGCCGTGCTGCTACATAATGGAAACAAGTACCCGTCTCTTCTGGCTCACTCGGTGCACCTCAAAGAATACAACAGTGTCATTCAAAATGGTGACATTCCTGTGGGTCACCAAGGAATTTTATCAAGTTTCCCATTCTCTGCCTTTGGGACAGCAGGGATACTATGGCACACTACCACAGATGGGACTGGCCACAGCAGGCCAAATTCTCTGTGAGGATGAACAACATCATGTCGAAGCCACTAGTGGACCCCCAGAAGGTGTTGATGCAACCACTGCACATAGAATAAGGCCTTATGAAACAATTTTTCACAGCTCTAGCTAAGGAGTCTGCAGCCTTCAAGTACCTTCAAGAATTCTTCCCCAAGCTGTACTAGGCAAAAGCCAAAGCCGATGTCTTCGTCAACTACAGATAAAGATCCTGGAGTCAAGGAATTCCCCAAGAAGCTTCAAGAAGGCTGAAAACTGTGGAGCTGGTTGAGACTATAGTGAAGAAGTAAGGCAAAATGGGCTGCAGGATGTCCCTCAAAGTCTATATCCTTGACACTCTTGATAAATTCAAGGAGACCATGGGAGCATATTCAGGGGAGCAAGGTGAGCTCTTCTACCAGGATATACTGGACTTTGAACACTGCTACCAAGGAACATGTAAAGAACACGATGGGAGATTATGTTTGGGGTCTGATTCGTGAAAGTGATTTACAGTACAATTGTAAGTCTCGAAAAACTACTCACTTCTATATCTTTTGTGATCACTTTTGTTTAACATTATTGAAAATACAAGTTAATTTTGATTCATATGTTGTTGTTTTTATGACTTTTTATGACTAGAAATGTGCAAATTCACCCGTTCTCTAATTGAAAATAGGAAAATTTCAAAATATCATTGTCCTGGTCACAAAAGCAGTTTGAAAGGAATAATAGCCTTTTTCTTTACTTTTATAAATAAGCAATCAGGAAAAACACTTACCATCCAGGAACAAAAATTGTTACACAGTGTAATCTGTGATAAACATGAGAACAAATAAGAACATTAGTGAAGGGGCAAAAGGGAAAGTGATAACAGGTAGTGATGCAGTGAGGAAGAAATGGAGCGAGTATTTTGAAGAACTGCTGAATGAGTCTGATGGTAGGGTGACAGCTGTAAAGTGTTTGGGTCAAGGTGGTATGTAGAGTGAGCAAGTCATGGAGAGTGGTTTGGTGAAGCAAGAAGAGGTGGTGAAACCCTTGCGGAAGATGAAATATGGCAGGCGGCTGGAGTGGATGGTATTGCAGCTGAATTTATTAAAAAAGGGGGGTGACTGTGTTGTTGACAGGTTTGTTAGGATTTTCAATGTACATATGGATTATGGTAATTTGTCTGAGGATTGGCAAAATACATGTATAGTGGAACAGTATAAAGGCAAGGGGGATAAAGGTTGAGTGTTCAAACTACAAAGGTATAAGCTTGTTAAGTGTACCTAGTAAGTTGTAAGGGAGGGTAGTGATTGAGAAGGGGAAGGCATGTATAGAATATCAGAGTGGGGAAGAGCAGTGTGGTTTCAGAGGTGATGGAGGAAGTGTTAATCAGGTGTTTGCTTTTAAGAATGTGTGTGAGAAAAACTTAGAAAAAGAGATGGATTTGTATGAGGCATGTATGGGGTGAGATTGCAGTCTGTAGGGTATGAGAGGGCCTGGAAAGTAAGCCAGTTGTTTATGGTGGCAGATTTGAGTGAGGAACTGCAGAAGTCATGACTGAGTCTGGAAGGGTATGTAACAGGAGGGAGTTGTGAGTAAATGTAAATAAAAGCAAGATTATTAGGTTTAGCAGGGTTGAGGGATATGTTAGTTTGAGTGTGAGTTTGAATGGAGAAAAATTTGAGGAAGTAAAGTGTTTTAGATATATGGGAGTGGACGAGGCAGATAATGAAGCAATGGAATAAGTTAGTCATAGGGTGGGTGAGGGGGTGAAGGTTCTGGGAGTGCTGAAGAATGCATAGAAAGAAAGACTGTTATCTGGAAGGGCAAAAATTTTAATTTTGAAGGTCTAGTAGTGACAAAAATATTATATGGATACAAGGCATGGGATACAGATATGGCTGTATGGAGGTGGTGAAGTGTTTGACTACAATATGTGGGGTGTGGTATTTTGATTAAGTAATGAAAGGGTATGAGAGAGGTGTGGTAATAAAAAGTGTGGTTGAGACAGCTGCAGAGGGTGTGCTGAAATGGTTTGGACATAAGGAGATAATGAGTGAGGAGAGGCTGGCAAAAGGGACATATGTGTCAGAAGTGGAAGGAACAAAGAGAATGGGGAAACCATTCTGGAGATGAAAGGATGGAGTGAAAAAGATTTTGAGCAATCTGGGCCTGAACACGCAGAAAGGTGAAAAGTGTGGTATATGGGTCAACATGCTGTCAGTGGACTGTACCAGGGCATGTGAAGTATTTGGAGTAAGCCATGGAAAGATTTAGTTCTTGGTATATATAGTCTGATACACTCTTCATATACTTTAATAAATACACTGCAAGCTTCAAAGCTGTTTTTCTCCTTCTAATTCTTGCACAGTCACCTTATAATAATTGTACTGTTCTGATCTTGTACTGTTTACATATTGGTAATCAATTTTGTAACTGTTAATACAGCAAGGTCACTTTTCCCATTTTTGTGTTGGATCTACAAAATTCAATTTTGCAACAATGGCATTATTTTTTTGCCATTACAACATCTAATATATTTGTCCTATTTTCTTCTTTTGCTCTTGCAATTTTTTGTAAATGTTTATTCAAATTATCATCAAATGTATCCAGGAACTTTTGTGGATATCCATCTGTGTCTCCAATAGTTGTGTAGCTTTCTAGTCTATTTCAGTTAAATCATAATCCCTAATTATTAATAAATGGATACTTTTGATCTTGTTTGTGCTTCTAAGAACTTCCAAATAGGTTCTCCTTGTTATTGTCACCTACAGAATGCCCCCAGTATATCAGTCCTATTACTATCTTAGCTTTACTGTCACAAACCCAGCACCAAAAATTTTCATCGTTATGTTTAATGATCACAAAGTTCTGAGTTAAATATAAATCTTCTATGGGCACTATTTTCTATACATTTTATGATCTGATAACCTTAGTCCATTCTCTTCTGTTCGCCTGCACCAAGATTCACATACTGCTAATAATATCTGGGTTATATTCCATAGTTCTTTTTTCAAACTCATTTTTTTTATTCATAACACTTACTGCATTCTAAAATTTCAGCCTATCAACTTTAACGTGTCTTTCTTAAATCTGTTCTGATCTCTGAATGCTTGGTGATTCCTGAACTTGAAGGTTGTGCCATATTGGTTGCATGTACTTGTAGGAAATAAAAACACTCATAAATACTAGGCAACAAATCTAAGCACACTTAGTAAACAATCTTGCCAGCTACTGAATACAAATGTTACCATAATATTTAAATTTTTCATTTATCAAGGATGTAAGGCATGTGTATGAGTAGGAAGATAGGAAAGTGGTTGGTTCTCAGCGAATGTCGATTTGTGGCAAGGGTGTGTGATGTCTCCATGGTTGTTTAATTTGTTTATGGATGGGGTTGTTAGGGAGGTGAATGCAATAGTTTTGGAGAGAGGGGCAAGTATGCAGTCTGCTGTGGATGAGAGGGCTTGGGAAGTGAGTCAGTTGTTGTTTGCCAATGATACAGCGCTGGTGGCTGATTTCGGTCAGAAACTGCAGAAGTTGACTGAGCTTAGTAAAGTGTGTGAAAGAAGAAAGCTGAGAGTAAATGAGAATAAGAGCAAGGTTATAAGGTTCAATAGGGTTATGGGACAAGTTAATTGGGAGGTAAGTTTGAATGGAGAAAAACTGGAAGTGAAGTGTTTTAGATATCTGGGAGTGGATTTAGCAGCAGATGGAACCATGGAAGCGGAAGTGAGTCACAGGGTGGGGGAGGGGGCGAAGATTCTGGGAACATTGAAGAATGTGTGGCCCGCGAGAACGTTATCTCGGAGAGCAAAAATGAGTATGATTGAAGGAATAGTGATTCAAACAATGTTATATGGGTGCAGGGCATGGGCTATAGATAAGGTTGTGCAGAGGAGGGTGGATATGTTAGAAATGAGATGTTTGAGGACAATGTGTGGTCTGAGATGGTTTGATCGAGTAAATAATGAAAGGGTAGGAGAAATTTGTGGTAATAAATAGAGTGATGAGTGAGGAAAGATTGACAAAGAGGATATATGTGTTAGAGGTGGAGGGAATGAGGAGAAGTGGGAGACCAAATTGGAGGTGGAGGGATGGCGTGACAAATATGTTGAGCAATTGGGACCTGAACATACAGTAGGGTGAAAGGCATGCAAGGAATAGAATGAATTGGAATGATATGGTATGCTGGGGTCAATGTGCTGTCAATGGATTGAACCAGGGCAAGTGGAGCATCTGGGGTAAACCATGGAAAGTTTTGTGGGGCCTGGATGTGGAAAGGGAGCTGCGGTTTTGGTGCATTACACATGACAACTAGAGACTGAGTGTAAACGAATGTGGCCTTTGTTGTCTTTTCCTAGCACTACCTCATGCATGCATGGGCGGAGGGGGGGTGCCATTTCATGTGTGGCAGGATGGCAACAGGAATGGAAGAAGGAAGCAAGTATGAATATGTACATGTGTATATATTCCTATGAGTCCACGGGGAAAATGAAACACGATAATCTGGGAACTTATCGTGTTTCATTTTCTCCTTGGACTCATAGGAATATCTTGATCAAGCGCAATATTGTGATCCTTTCCAATGTGTATATATGTATATGCCTGTGTATGTATATGTATGTATATGCTGAAATGTTTAGGTATGTATATGTGCATGTGTGGGAGTCTATGTACATACATGTGTATGTGGTTGGACTGGAACACTCTTTCGTCTGTTTCCTAGCACTAACATGAGAGACGGCGACTAAGTATAATAAATATGAATAAATTATCAATATCTTTATATGAACATCAAAAATATCAAAAATTTAGGTGGCTAGGGGAAGCTATGGTAGTTCTCATCAAGTCAGAAGTGTTTCCCTCACTTTTACCTTACATTTTCTCAGACAGTCATAGCCTTCATGATTATCATTTTTTTAATATCGCAGTATCAAATTTCAAGCTCTAAATCACATTTTCCCATATAAATCACTTTTATAAAGTATATAAAGTTCAGTCATATGCATTTCTTCTAAGTCTGTAAGTTATTTCTGATTTGTTCACAAACTGGTACCCTAGCATTCCTTTTTTCTTTCACCAACTGACTGCAATCATTCTTTAAATTTGTTTAGAAATATTCTAGAACAGGACTGCACATTTCTTGATATAATTAAACAAATTTACTACCCACAGATTCTTACAGTGCACAGAGAGAATATAAAATGTGAGATCTTAACTGTAGCATCTCTAATATTGTCAATTTCAAGTTCTCATGCTGTTGGCAGGGCTTTAAAGTAGAGGAAAATTGTGAGGTAAAAACACAAAATGAACACCTGAGAGTGTAATTAGTGCATTCATAACACATTCGTCCTATTCCAGCAAATAGTAAATGAACAAGGAGGGACCCCTACAGTGCCCTTTTTTTTTTAATCCTTGCACTATAATGGGTAACATTAAAAAAGTAAAAGTCCTGCTGGTAAAAAACATTCAACTGGCACTTGCTCAGAGTCTATTAAGTTTATTCAGTTCATATTTCAATAAACAAACCAAATGAAGCTGCAAATCAACAACAAAACCTGGATGGAGGTTCTGGGAAAGCCTAACTTCATTTATTACTGATGCATTCCACTGAATACTGCCATGCAGAGCAAATTTTGAATGTGACCAAAACTGTTAGTAAATATGTTGGGTGGGTTTAAATGTCTATATATATTTATGGATTAAATTAATGCTTACGAGATCTGTTCCACAGGGGTTCATATTCATATAATTCTGTACTCATGTGAACTCAGTTTACATTCCAAAACCATATGATCCATTACCATAATAAATGGAGTAACTGCTTCACCAATAACTAAGGCATCAAATAGGCAGGTCATCTGATATTTTACATTACTAATTCATTATCTAATCGCGCATTTTCTCCTCCCACATAACTCTATCGCCAACGAGATATCTAATATTGAAAGATTGATTTTAATGTGAAAAGAGAACATACCATACACATATTGTACTTTATAGTAACAACAACGACCCCATGAGAGTGAAACCAAAATAATAATCCTAGAAAATAAGTGTTCTTAGTGTGAAATTTTATCCTTTGCTTTACCAAATCCATTATACACAGGCATATTTTCCAGTTTTAACTTACTCTCTGAGCCTCTCTGATAATCTACAGTTTTTTTTGGTACAATATATCAAGCTCTCCCATGTTTACTACTCACTCTGAAAAAAAGTTGTCTCCCTAGAAGTAATGATGTTCACTGATGTATGTGTCCAGACACCAACCTGTGACCTACCCTCCTTACCTCTTCAATGTCTACTCTCATAATGAAAGACCATTTTCACAATGTCCTTAAACCTGTGCAATCATTTCCCAATGCAGACAATATCACAGCCTTACATCTAGACGCACAATCCATCAAACTATTACCATAATGCACAATCCCTACCACAACTTTAAAGTCACAGCAGAAACAGGTTGTTTACTTTTAACAGCTGTTTCTTTACGTGCCTGCCAGACGATCGATATTCTGGTTACAGCTCTAACCCTGAGAACCATATTAAGAGTGTCTTATTGGAAGGGATCACATTGTAATTATCTTTTCTATCTATCCTTTCATCAATGGAGACTCATCAACCCTGCGACACAGATCACTCCCATTTGATTACAAAAGCTTTTTCCCTGAAATCCCGGCCTTCCTCCCTGGACCGTGAGGTGATATGTCACAGGTGGCAGACTGAAGCACCTGAGACATAGATCCCTCCTGCGCACAACTCTATCTATAGCCCACGCCTCGCAACCATACAACATTGTTGGAACCACTATTCCTTCAAAGATACTCATTTTGCTTTCCGAGATAATGCTCTCGACTTCCAAACATTCTTCAAGGCTCCCAAAATTTTCGCCCCCTCCCCCACCCTATGATTCACTTCCCCTTCCATGGTTCCATCCACTCCCAAATCCACTCCCAGATATCTAAAACACTTCACTTCCTCCAGTTTCTCTCCATTCAAACTTACCTCCCAATTGACTTGACCCTCAACCCTACTGTACCTAATAACCTTGCTCTTATTCACATTTATTCTCAACTTTTTTCTTTCACACACTTTACCAAAGTCAGTCACCAGCTTCTGCAGTTTCTCACATGAATCAGCCTCCAGTGCTGTATCATCAGTGAACAACAACTGACGCACTTCCCAAGCTCTCTCATCCACAACAGATTTCATTCTTATCCCTCTTTCCAAAACTCTGGCATTCACCTCTCTAACAACCCCATCCATAAACAAACTAAACAACCATGCAGACATCACACACCCCTGCCGCAAACCTACATTTACTGAGAACCAATCACTTTCCTCTCCTCCTACACGTACACATGCCTTACATCCTAAATAAAAACTTTTCACTGCTTCTAACAACTTGCTTCCCACTCCATATATTCTTAATACCTTCCACAGAGCATCTCTGTCAACTCTGTCATATGCCTTCTCCAGATCCATAAATGCTACATACAAATCCATTTGCTTTTCTAAGTATTTCTCACATATATTCTTCAAAGCAAACACCTGATCCACACATCCTCTACCACTTCTGAAACCACACTACTCTTCCCCAATCTGATGCTCTGTACATGCCTTCACCCTCTCAATCAATACCCTCCCATATAATTTCCCAGGAATACTCAACAAACTTATACCTCTGTAATTTGAGCACTCACTCTTATCCCCTTTGCCTTTGTACAATGGCACTATGCAAGCATTCCGCCAATCCTCAGGCACCTCACCATGAATCATACATACATTAAAGAACCTTACCAACCAGTCAACAATACAGTCACCCCTTTTTTAATGAATTCAACTGCAATGCCATCCGAACCCGCTGCCTTTCCGGCTTTCATCTTCCGCAATGCTTTTACTACCTATTCTCTGTTTACCAAATCATTTCCCTTAACCCTCTCACTTTCCACACCACCTCGACCAAAACACCCTATATCTGCCACTCTATCATCAAACACATTCAACAAGCCTCCAGAATACTCCATCTCCTTCTCACATCACCACTATTTGAGATCACCTTCCCATTAGCCCCCTTTCACTGAAGTTCCCATTTGTTCCCTTGTCTTACGCACTTTATTTATCTCCTTCCAAAACATCTTTTTATTCTCCCTAAAATTTGATGATGCTCTCACCCCATCTCTCATTTGCCCTCTTTTTCACCTCTTGCACCTTTCTCTTGACCTCCTGCCTCTTTCTCTTATACATCTCCCACTCATTTGCATTATTTCCCTGGAAAAATCGTCCAAATGCCTCTCTCTTCTCTTTTACTAATAATCTTACTTCTTCATCCCACCACTCACTACCCTTTCTAATCTGCCCACCTCCCACGCTCCTCATGCCACAAGCATCTTTTGCGCAAGCCATCACTGCTTCCCTAAATACATCCCATTCCTCCCCCACTCCCCTTACCTCTTTTGTCCTCACCTTTTTCCATTCTGTACTCAGTCTCTCCTGGTACTTCCTCACACAAGTCTCCTTCCCAAGCTCACTTACTTTCACTACTCTCATCACCCCAACATTCTCTCTTCTTTTCTGAAAACCTCTACAAATCTTCACCTTCGCCTCCACAAGATAATGATCAGACATCCCTCCAGTTGCACCTCTCAGCACATTAACATCCAAAAGTCTCTCTTTCACGCGTCTATCAAATAACACATAATCCAATAACGCTCTCCGGCTATCTCTCCTACTTACATATGTATACTTTTGTATATCTCTCTTTTTAAACCAGGTATTCCCAATCACCAGTCCCTTTTCAGCACATAAATCTACAAGCTCTTCACCATTTCCATTTACAACACTGAACACCCCATGTATACCAATTATTTCCTCAACTGCCACAGTACTCACCTTTGCATTCAAATCCCCCATCACTATAACCCGGTCTCGTCCATCAAAACCACTAACACACACATTCAGCTGCTCCCAGAACACATGCCTCTCATGATCCTTCTTCTCATGCCCAGGTGCATATGCACTAATAATCACCCATCTCTTTACATCAACTTTCAGTTTTACCCATATCATTCTAGAGTTTACTTTCTTGCACTCTATTACATACTCCCACAACTCCTGTTTCAGGAGTAGTGCTACTCCTTCCCTTACTCTTGTCCTCTCACTAACCCCTGACTTTACTCCCAAGACATTCCCAAACCACTCTTCCCCTTTACCCTTGAGCTTCGTTTCACTCAGGGCCAAAACATCCAGGTTCCTTTCCTCAAACATACTACCTATCTCTCCTTTTTTCTCATCTTGGTTACATCCACACACATTTCGACACCCCAATCTGAGCCTTCGAGGAGGATGAGCACTCTCCGCGTGACTGCTTCTGTTTCCCCTTTTAGAAAGTTAAAATACAAGGAGGGGAGGGTTTCTAGCCCCCCGCTCCCGTCCCCTTTATTCGCCCTCTACGACACGTGAGGAATGCGTGGGAAGTATTCTTTCTCCCCTATCCCCAGGGATAATATATATATGTATATATATATATATTTTTTTATATAATTATTTTCCTTTGTCGCTGTCTCCCACGTTTGCGAGGTAGCGCAAGGAAACAGACGAAAGAAATGGCCCAACCCACAGCCATACACATGTATATACATACACGTCCCCACACGCAAATATACATACCCATACATCTCATTGTACACATATATATACACACACAGACATATACATATATACACATGCACACAATTCACACTGTCTGCCTTTATTCATTCCCATCGCCACCTCGCCACACATGGAATAAAATCCCCCCCCCCCCCTCATGTGTGCGAGGTAGCACTAGCAAAAGACAACAAAGGCCCCATTCGTTCACACTCAGTCTCTAGCTGTCATGCAATAATGCCCGAAACCACAGCTCCCTTTCCACATCCAGGACCCACAGAACTTTCCATGGTTTACCCCAGACGCTTCACACGCCCAGATTCAATCCATTGACAGCACGTCGACCCCGGTATACCACATCGATCCAATTCACTCTATTCCTTGCCCGCCTTTCACCCTCCTGCATGTTCAGGCCCCGATTACTCAAAATCTTTTTCACAACATCTTTCCACCTCCAATTTGGTCTCCCACTTCTCCTCTTTCCCTCCACCTCCGACACTTATATACTCTTGGTCAATCTTTCCTCACTCATTCTCTCCATGTGCCCAAACCATTTCAGAACACCCTCTTCTGCTCTCTCAACTACGGTCTTCTTATTTCCACACATCTCTCTTACCCTTACATTAATTACTCGATGAAACCACCTCACACCACATATTGTCCTCAAACATCTCATTTCCAGCACATCCACCCTCCTGCGCACTACTCTAACCATAGCCCACGCCTCGCAACCATAACACATTGTTGGAACCACTATTCCTTCAAACATAGCCATTTTTGCTTTCGGAGATAATGTTCTCGACATCCACACATTCTTCAAGGCTCCCAGGATTTTCGCCCCCTCCCCCACCCTATGATTCACTTCCGCTTCCATGGTTCCATCCGCTGACAGATCCACTCCCAGATATCTAAAACACTTTACTTCCTCCAGTTTTTCTCCATTCAAACTTACCTCCCAATTGACTTGACCCTCAACCCTACTGTACCTAATAACCTTCCTCTTATTCACAAGTGATAACAAGTAGTGGTGAAGTTAGAAGGAGATGGAGTGAGTATTTTGAAGGTTTATTGAATTTGTTTGATGATAGAGTGGCAGATATAGGGTGTTTTGGTCGAGGTGGTGTGCACAGTGAGAGTGTTAGGGAAAATGATTTGGTAAACAGAGGAGAGGTAGTAAAAGCTTTGCGGAAGATGAAAGCCGGCAAGGCAGCAGGTTTGGATGGTATTGCAGTGGAATTTATTAAAAAAGGGGGTGACTGTATTGTTGAGTGGTTGGTAAGGTTATTTAATGTATGTATGATTCATGGTGACGTGCCTCAGGATTGGCGGAATGCGTGCATAGTGCCATTGTATAAACGCAAAGGGGATAAGAGTGAGTGCTCAAATTACAGAGGTATAAGTTTGTTGAGTATTCCTGGTAAATTATATGGGAGGGTATTGATTGAGAGGGTGAAGGCATGTACAGAGCATCAGATTGGGGAAGAGTAGTGTGGTTTCAGAAGTGGTAGAGGATGTGTGGATCAGGTGTTTGCTTTGAAGAATGTATGTGAGAAATACTTAGAAAAGCAAATGGATTTGTATGTAGCATTTATGGATCTGGAGAAGGCATATGATAGAGTTGATAGAGATGCTCTGTGGAAGGTATTAAGAATATATGGTGTGGGAGGCAAGTTGTTAGAAGCAGTGAAAAGTTTTTATTTAGGATGTAAGGCATGTGTACGTGTAGGAAGAGAGGAAAGTGATTGGTTCTCAGTGAATGTAGGTTTGTGGCAGGGGTGTGTGATGTCTCCATGGTTGTTTAATTTGTTTATAGATGGGATTGTTAGGGAGGTGAATGCAAGAGTTTTGGAAAGAGGGGCAAGTATGAAGTCTGTTGGGGATGAAAGAGCTCGGGAAGTGAGTCAGTTGTGGTTCGCTGATGATACAGCGCAGGTGGCTGATTCATGTGAGAAACTGCAGAAGCTGGTGGCTGAGTTTGTTAAAGTATGTGAAAGAAGAAAGTTAAGAGTAAATGTGAATAAGAGCATGGTTATTAGGTACAGTAGGGTTGAGGGTCAATTCAATTAGGAGGTAAGTTTGAATGGAGAAAATTTGGAGGAAGTAAATTGTTTTAGATATCTGGGAGTGAATCTGGCAGCGGATGGAACCATGGAAGCGGAAGTGAATCATAGGGTGGGGAAGGGGGCGAAAATCCTGGGAGCCTTGAAGAATGTTTGGAATTCGAGAACATTATCTCGGAAAGCAAAAATGGGTATGTTTGAAGGAATAGTGGTTCCAACAATGTTGTATGGTTGCGAGGCGTGGGCTATGGATAGAGTTGTGCGCAGGAGGATGGATGTGCTGGAAATGAGATGTTTGAGAACAATATGTGGTGTGAGGTGGTTTGATCGAGTAAGTAATGTAATGGTAAGATAGATGTGTGGAAATAAAAAGAGCGTGGTTGAGAGAGCAGAAGAGGGTGTTTTGAAATGGGTTGGGCACATGGAGAGAATGAGTGAGGAAAGATTGACTAGAGGATATATATGTCGGAGGTGAAGGGAACGAGGAGAAGTGGGAGACCAAATTGGAGGTGGAAAGATGGAGTAATGGTGAGTAATGTGGCAGTTGAGGGAATAATTGGTATACAATGGGTGTTCAGCGTTGTAAATTGAAATGGTGAAGAGCTTGTAGATTTATGTGCTGAAAAAGGACTGCTGATTGGGAATACCTGGTTTAAAAAGCGAGATATACATAAGTATACGTATGTAAGTAGGAGAGATGGCCAGAGAGCGTAATGGATTACGTGTTAATTGACAGGCGCCCGAAAGAGAGACTTTTGGATGTTAATGTGCTGAGAGGTGCAACTGGAGGGATGTCTGATCATTATCTTGTGGAGGCTAAGGTGAAGATTTGTATGGGTTTTCAGAAAAGAAGAGTGAATGTTGGGGTGAAGAGGGTGGTGAAAGTAAGTGAGCTTGGGAAGGAGACTTGTGTGAGGAAGTACCAGGAGAGACTGAGTACAGAATGGAAAAAGGTGAGAAAAATGGAAGTAAGGGGAGTGGGGGAGGAATGGGATGTATTTAGGGAATCAGTGATGGATTGCGCAAAAGATGCTTGTGGCATGAGAAGATATATATATATATATATATATATATATATATATATATATATATATATATATATATATATATATATATATATATATATATATATATATATATATATATATATATATATATATATATATATATATATATAAATATATATATATATATATATATATATATATATATATATATATATATATATATATATATATATATATATATATATATATATATATATATATATATATATATATATATAGATATATATATATATATATATATATATATATATATATATATATATATATATATATATATATATATATATATATATATATCTTTTCTTTTTTTTAAACTATTCGCCATTTCCCACGTTAGCGAGGTAGCGTTAAGAACAGAGGACTGGGCCTTTTTTGGAATATCCTCACCTGGCCCCCTCTGTTCCTTCTTTTGGAAAATTAAAAAAAAAAAAAAACGAGAGATGAGGATTTCCAGCCCCCCCGCTACCTCCCCTTTTAGTCGCCTTCTACGACACGCAGGGAATACGAGGGAAGTATTCTTAATCCCCTATCCCCAGGGATATATATATATATATATATATATATATATATATATATATATATATATATATATATATATATATATATATATATATATATATATATATATAAAGTGTTTTAGATATCTAGGCTTGGATATGGCAGCGGATGGAACCATGGAAGCGGAAGTGGATCATAGGGTGGGGGAGGGGGCGAAAATTCTGGGAGCCTTGAAGAATGTGTGGAAGTCGAGAACATTATCTCGGAAAGCAAAAATGGGTATGTTTGAAGGAATAGTGATTCCAACAATGTTGTATGGTTGCGAGGCGTGGGCTATGGATAGAGTTGTGCGGAGGAGGATGGATGTGCTGGAAATGAGATGTTTGAGGACAATGTGTGGTGTGAGGTGGTTTGATCGAGTAAGTAACGTAAGGGTAAGAGAGATGTGTGGAAATAAAAAGAGCGTGGTTGAGAGAGCAGAAGAGGGTGTTTTGAAATGGTTTGGGCACATGGAGAGAATGAGTGAGGAAAGATTGACCAAGAGGATATATGTGTCGGAGGTGGAGGGAACAAGGAGAAGTGGGAGACCAAATTGGAGGTGGAAAGATGGAGTGAAAAAGATTTTGTGTGATCGGGGCCTGAACATGCAGGAGGGTGAAAGGAGGGCAAGGAATAGAGTGAATTGGATCGATGTGGTATACCGGGGTTGACGTGCTGTCAGTGGATTGAATCAGGGCATGTGAAGCGTCTGGGGTAAACCATGGAAAGCTGTGTAGGAATGTATATTTGCGTGTGTGGACGTAGGTATATACATGTGTATCGGGGGTGGGTTGGGCCATTTCTTTCGTCTGTTTCCTTGCTCTACTTCTCAAACGCGGGAGACAGCGACAAAGCAAAAAAAAAAAAAAAAAAATATATATATATATATATATATATATATACATATATATATATAAATATATATATATATATATATATATATATATATATATATATATATATATATATATATATATATATATATATATTTTCTTTTCTTTTCTTTCAAACTATTCGCCATTTCCCGCATTAGCGAGGTAGCGTTAAGAACAGAGGACTGGGCCTTTGAGGGAATACCCTCACCTGGCCCAATTCTCTGTTCCTTCTTTTGGAAAATTGAAAAAAAAAAACGAGAGGGGAGGATTTCCAGCCCCCCGCTCCCTCCCCTTTTAGTCGCCTTCTACGACACGCAGGGAATACGTGGGAAGTATTCTTAATCCCCTATCCCCAGGGATATATATATATATATATATATAAATATATATATATATATACATATATATATATATGTATATATATATATATATATATATATATATATATATATATATATATATATATATATATATATATATATATATATATATATATATAATTTTCCAAAAGAAGGAACAGAGAAGGGGGCCAGGTGAGGATTTTCCCTCTAAGGCTCAGTCCTCTGTTCTTAACGTTACCTCGCAAACGAGGGAAATGGCAAATAGTAAAAAAAAAAAAAAAAAAAAAAAAATATATATATATATATATATATATATATATATATATATATATATATATATATATATATATATATATATATATATATATACATATATATTCCCTCAGAGGCCCAGTCCTCTGTTCTTAACGCTACCTTGCTAACGCGGGAAATGTCGAATAGTATGAAAGAAGAAATATATGTATATATATATATATATATATATATATATATATATATATATATATATATATATATATATATATATATATATATATATATATATATATAATGCTGTGAGAGTATATTAGAGTATAATGCTGTGAGAGTATATTAGAATATAATGCTGTGTGAGTATTTTAGAGTATAATACTGTGAGAGTATATTAGAATATAATGCTGTGAGAGTATGTATATAATGGTCTGAAAGTATATATAATGCTGTGAGAGTATATATAATGTTGTGAGAGTATATGTAATGCTGTGAGAGTATATATAATGCTGTGAATATATATATATATATATATATATATATATATATATATATATATATATATATATATATATATATATAATGCTGTGAGAGTATATTAGACTATGATGCTGTGACAGTATATTAGAGTATAATGCTGTGAGAGTATATTAGAGTATATTGCTCTGAGAGTATATTAGAGTATAATGTTGTGAGAGTATATATAATGTGAGAGTATATTCAATGCTCTGACTATATATGTAGTGTAGTGAGAGTATATTAGAATTATTTTGTCAAATATATTACGTCTTTTTTTGTATTGCGCCTTTAATCAATATTGTTTATCATCATTATTGAATTCACCATCATTATTGTATATCACCATCATTATTGTATTTTATCATCATTATTGTATATCATCATCATTATTGTATGTCATCATGATTGACATTATTGTATATTATCATCATTATTGTGTATCACCATCATTATTGTATATTATCATCATTATTGTATATCACCATCATTATTTTATATCATCATCAGTATTGTAAATCACCATCATTATTGTATATCATCATCATTATTGTATATCATCATAACTGTATATCACCATCATTATTGTATATCATCATCATTATTGTAAATCACCATCATTATTGTATATCATCATCATTATTGTATATCATCATCATTGTATAACATCATCATTACTTCATATCATCATCATCATTGTATATCATCATCATTGTATATCATCATCATCATTGTATATCATCATCATTATTGTATATCATCATCATTATTGTATATCATCGTCATTATTGTAAATCACCATCATTATTGTATATCATCATCATTATTGTACATCATCATTGTATATAATCATCATTATTGTATATCATCATCATTATTGTATATTATCATCATTATTGTATATCACCATCATTATTGTATATCACCACCATTATTGTATAGCATCATCATTATTGTATATCATCATGATTATTGTAAATCACCATCATTATTGTATATCATCATCATTATTGTAAATCACCATCATTATTGTATATCGTTATCATTATTGTATATCATCATCGTTATTGTATTTCATCATCATCATTATTGTATGTCATAATCATCATTGTATATCATCATCATTATTGCATATCATCATTATTGTATATCGTTATCATTATTGTATATCATCATCGTTATTGTATTTCATCATCATCATTATTGTATGTCATGATCATCATTGTATATCATCATCATTATCGTATATTATCACCATTATTGCATATCATCATCACTATTGTATATCATCATCATCATTGTATATAATCATCAACATTATTGTATATCATTATCATCATTGTATATCATCATCATTATTGTATATCATCATTATTGTATATCATCACTATTGTATATCATCATCATCATTATTGTCTATCATCATCATCATTATTGTAAATCATCATCACCACTGTATATCATCATCATCATTGTATATCATCATCATTATTGTATATCATCATCATTGTATATCATCATCATTGTATATCATCATCATTATTGTATATCATCATCACTATTGTATATCATCATTATTGTATATCATCATCATTGTATATCATCATCATTGTATATCATCATTATTGTATATCATCATCACTATTGTATATCATCATCATTATTGTATATCATCATCATTGTATATCATCATCATTATTGTATATCATCATCATCATTGTATATCATCATCATTATTGTATATCATCATTATTGTATATCATCATCATCATTGTATGTCATCATTATTGTATATCATCATTATTGTATATCATCATCACTGTATATCATCATCATTATTGTATATCATCATCATTGTATATCATCATCATTATTGTATATCATCATCACTATTGTATATCACCATCATCATTGTATATCATCATCATCATCATTGTATATCATAATCATTATTGTATATCATCATTATTGTAAATATCATCATTATTGTATATCACCATCACTATTATATATTATCATCATCATTGTATATCATTATCATCATTTTTTATTATCATCATTATTGTATATCATCATCATTTTATATCATCATCATTTTATATTGTCATCATTTTATATCATCATTATTGTATATCATCATCATCATTTTATATCATCATAATCATTGTTGTATATCATCATCATCATTGTATATCATCATCATCATTTTATACCATCATCATTTTATATCGTCATCATTTTATATCATCATTATTGTATATCATCATTTTATGTCATCATCATCATCATTGTATATCATCATCGTTTTATATCACCATCATCATTGTATATCATCATTATTGTATATCATCATCATTTTATATCATCATCATCATTGTATATCATCATCAGTATTGTATATCATCATCATCATTTTATATCATCATCATTATTGTATATCATCATCAGTATTGTATATCATCATCATAATTGTATATCATCATCATTATTGTATATCACCATCATTATTGTATATCATCATCATTATTGTATATCATCATCATTATTGTATATCATCATCATTATTGTATATCATCATCATTATTGTATATCACCATCATCATTGTATATCATCATCATTATTGTATATCGTCATCATTGTTGTATATTATCATCAACATCATCGTATATAATCATCATCATCGTATATCATCATCATTCTATATCATCATCATCATTGTTTATCATCATTTTATATCATCATCATCATCATTATTGTATATCATCATCATCATTCTATATCACCATCATCATTGTATATCATCAACATTATTGTATATCATCATTATTGTATATCATCATTATTGTATATCATCATCATCATTTTTTATCATCATCATTATTGTATATCATCATCATCATTTTATATCATCATTATTGTATATCATCATCATTTTATATCATCATTATTGTATATCATCACCATCATTTTTATCATTATTATTGTATATCATCATCATCATTGTATGTCTTCATTTTATATCATCATTATTGTATATCATCATCTTTATTTTATATCATCATCATTATTGTATATCATCATCATCATTATTGTATATCATCATTTTATGTCACCATCATCATTGTATATCATCATCATTATTGTATATTATCATCATTTTATACCATCATTATTATATATCATCATCATCATTTTATATCATCATCATCATTTTATACCATCATCATCATTTTATACCATCATTATCTTGGTTTGGTCACAGATAAAGCCTCATCGAAGGTCGTGCTCGACCTCCAATATATTTGGATATTTTGTTATGTTGAGAGAATGCTGCCTCACGTTGATGCTGCATCACGTTGATGCTGCCTCACGTTCATGCTGCCTCACGTTGATGCTACCTCACGTTGATGCTGCCTCACGTTGATGCTGCCTCACGTTCATGCTGCATCACGTTGATGCTGCCTCACGTTCATGCTGCATCACGTTGATGCTGCCTCACGTTCATGCTGCCTCACGTTCATGCTACCTCACGTTGATGCTGCCTCACGTTGATGCTGCCTCACGTTCATGCTGCATCACGTTCATGCTGCCTCACGTTCATGCTGCCTCACGTTGATGGAGATACATGGAAAGAGGTGGAGGAACACTGGGCGTGGGTAGTTTGCTGTTATCGATGGTTAGAACACAGTGATGGATTCAGCTGGAAAATTAATGTTGGCGCGCGAATCTTCCTGAAGATTGATAACCCAATTTTGCTTTCCGAGATAATGTTCTCCTCTTCCACACATTTTTCAACGCTCCCAGAACTTTCTTTCCCTCCCCCATCCTGTGACTCACTTCCGCTTCCATGGTTCCATCTGCTGTCAAATCCACTCCCAGATATCTAAAACACTCACATCCTCCAGTTTTTTCTCCATTCAAACTCATCTCCCAATTGACTTGACCCTCAACCCTACTGTACCTAATAACCTTGCTATTTTTCACATTTACTCTCAGCTTTCTTCTTTCACACACTTTACCAAACTCAGTCACCAGCTTCTGCAATTTCTCACCCGAATCAATCACCAGCGCTGTATCATCAGCGAACAACAACTGACTCACTTCCCAAGCCCTCTCATCCACAACAGACTGCATACTTACACCTCTTTCCAAAACTCTTGCATTCACCTCCCTAACAACTCCATCCATAAACAAATTAAACAGCCGTGGAGACATCACGCACCCCTGCCGCAAACCGACATTCACTGAGAACCAATCACTTTCCTCTCTTCCTACTCGTACACATGCCTTACATCCTCGATAAAAACTTTTCACTGCTTCTAGCAACTTGCCTCCCACACCATATATTCTTAATACCTTCCACAGAGCATCTCTATCAACTCTGTTATATGATTTCTCCACATCCATAAATGTTACCCTCAAATCCATTTGTTTTTCAGAGAATTTCCCACATACATTCTTCAAAGTTTTCCGCAAAGCTTTCATTACCTATTCTCTGTTTATCAAATCATTTTCCCTAACCCTCTCACTTTCCACACCACCTTGACCAAAACACCCTATATCTGCCACTCTATCATCACACACATTCAACCAACCTTCAAAATACTCACTCCATCTCCTTTTCCCATCACCACTACTTGTTATCACCTCCCCATTAGCCCCCTTCACTAATGGTCCCATTTGTTCTCTTGTCTTACGCACTTTATTTACCTCCTTCCAAAACATCTTTTTATTTAATGATACTCTCTCACCCAAAACTCTCATTTGCCCTCTTTTTCACCTCTTGCACCTTTCTCTTGACCTCCTGCCTCTTTCTTTTATACATCTCCCATTCATTTGCCCTATTTCCCTGCAAAAATCGTCCAAACGCCCAACTCTGTCCCTGTCACCCGCGTTAGTGAGGTAGCGCAAGGAAACAGACGAAAGGATGCCCCAACCCACCCACATACACATGCATATACATACACAGACATATACATACATAAACATGTACATAATTCATATTTGCTGCCTTTAATCATTCCCGTCGCCACCCAACCACACATGAAATGACACCCAATTCCCCCGCACGCGCGTGAGGTATCGCTATGAAAAGACAACAAAGACCACATTCGTTCACACAGTCTCTAGCTGTCATGTATAATGCACCGAAACCACAGCTCCTTTTTCATATCCAGGCCCCACAAAACTCTCCATAGCTTACCCCAAACGCTTCACATGCCCTGGTTCAATCCACTGACATGCCTTACATCCTCGATAAAAACTTTTCACTGCTTCTAGCATCTTGCCTCCCACACCATATATTCTTAATACCTTCCACAGAGAATCTCTATCAACTCTATCATAAGCCTTCTCCAGATTCATAAATGCTACATACAAATCCATTTTCTTTTCTAAGTATTTCTCACATAAATTTTTAAAGCAAACACCTGATCCACACATCCTCTTCCACTTCTAAAACCACACTGCTTTACCCCAATCTGATGCCCTGTACATGCCTTCAAACATTCAATCAAAACCCTCCCATAAATTTCCCAGGAATACTCAACTAACTTATACATCTTTAATTTGAGCACTCACCTTTATCCCCTTTGCCTTTGTGCCATGGCACTATGCATCCATTCCGCCAATCCTCAGACACCTCACCATGAGTCATACATACATTAAATATCCTTACCAACCGGATAGCAACACACTCACCCCCTTTTTTAATAAATTCCAGTGCAATACCATCCAAACCCGCTGCCTTGCCAGCTTTCATCTTCTGCAAAGCTTTTACTACCTCCTCTCTGTTTACCAAATCATTTTCCCTAACCCTCTCATTTCGCACACCACCTCAACCAAAACACCCTATATCTGCCAGTCTATCATCTAACACATTCAACAAATCTTCAAAATACTCACTCCACCTCCTTCTAACACTAACATCACCACTACTTGTTATCACCTTTCCATTAGTCCCCTTCACCGATGCTTCCATTTTTTCTTTTGTTTTATGCTTTTTATTTACCTCCTTCCAAAACATCTTTTTATTCTCCCGAAAATTTAAAGATACTCTCTCACCCCAACTCTCATTTGCCCTCTTTTTCACCTTTTGCACCTTTCTCGTGACCTCCTGCCTCTTTCTTTTATACATCTCCCAGTCATTTGCACTATTTCCCTGCAAAACTCGTCCAAATGCCTCTTTATTCTCTTTCACTAATAATCTAACTTCTTCATTCCACCACTCACTACCCTTTCTGATCTGCCCACCTCCAACGCCTCTCATGTCACAAGCATCTTTTGCGCAAGCCATCACTGCTTCCCTCCCTACATCTCATTCCTCTCTCACTCCCCTTACGTCCTTTGCTCCCACCTATTTCCATTATGCACTCAGTCTCTCCTGGTACTTCCTCATACAAGTCGCCTTCTCAACCTCACTTACTCTCACCACTCTCTTCACCCCAACATTCTCTCTTCTTTTCTAAAAACCTCTACAAATCTTCACCTTCCCCTCCACAAGATAATGATCAGACATCCCTCCAGTTGCACCTCTCAGCACATTAACATCCAAAAGTCTCTCTTTCGCGCACCTTTCAATTAACATGTAATCCAATAACGCTCTCTAGCCATCTCTCCTACTTACATATAAAACATACGTTTATATTTTATTATTTATTTTGCTTTGTCGCTGTCTCCCGCGTTTGCGAGGTAGCGTAAGGAAACAGACGAAAGAAATGGCCCAACCCACCCCCATACACATGTATATACATACACGTCCACCCACGCAAATATACATACCTATACATCTCAATGTACACACATATATATACACACAGGCACATACATATATACCCATGCACACAATTCACACTGTCTGCCTTTATTCATTCCCATCGCCACCTCGCCACACATGGAATACCATCCCCCTCCCCCCTCATGTGTGCGAGGTAGCACTGGGAAAAGACAACAAAGGCCCCTTTCGTTCACACTCAGTCTCTAGCTGTCATGCAATAATGCCCGAAACCACAGCTCCCTTTCCACATCCAGGCCCCACACAACTTTCCATGGTTTACCCCAGATGCTTCACATGCCCTGATTCAATCCACTGACAGCACGTCAATCCCGGTATACCACATCGATCCAATTCACTCTATTCCTTGCCCGCCTTTCACCCTCTTGCATGTTCAGGCCCCGATCACTCAAAATCTTTATCACTCCATCTTTCCACCTCCAAATTCGTCTCTCACTTCTCCTCGTTCCCTCCACCTCCGACACATATATCCTCTTGGTCAATCTTTCCTCACTCATTCTCTCCATGTGCCCAAACCATGCGTATACTTATATGAATCTCTCTTTTTTGACTAGGTATTCCCAATCACCAGGTATTTTTTTTTCAGCACACAAATCTACAAGCTCCTCACCATTTCCATTTACAACACTGAACACCCCATGTACACTAATTATTCCCTCAACTGGCAGATTATTCACTCACCTTTGCATTCAAATCACCCTTCATCTATAACCCGGTCTCGTACATCAAAACTACTAACACACTCACTCAGCTGCTCCCAAAACACTTGCCTCTCATGATCTTTCTTCTCATGCCCAGGTGCACAGGCACCAATAATCACCCATCTCTCTCCATCCACTTTCAGTTTTACCCATATCAATCTAGAGTTTACTTTCTCACACTCTATCACATACTCCCACCACTCCTGTTTCAGGAGTAGTGCAACTCCTTCCCTTGCTCTTGTCCTCTCACTAACCCCTGACTTTATTCCCAAGACATTCCCAAACCACTCATCCCCTTTACCCTTGAGTTTCGTTTCACTCAGAGCCAAAAGATCCTGGTTCCTTTCCTCAAAAATACTACCTATCTCTCCTTTTTTCTGATCTTGGTTAAATCCACACACACTTAGACACCCCAGCCTAGCCTCCGAGGAGGATGAGCACTCCCCGCGTGACTCCTTCTGTTTCCCCTTTTAGAAAGTTAAAATACAAGGAGGGGAGGGTTTCCAGCCCCCCGCTCCCGTCCCCTTTAGTCGCCTTCTACGACACGTGAGGAATGCGAGGGAAGTATTCTTTCTCCCCTATCCCCAGGGATATATATATATATATATATATATATATATATATATATATATATATATATATATATATATATATATATATATATATATATATATATATATAGGGAGGTAAATGCAAGAGTTTTGGAAAGAGGGGCAAGTATGAAGTCTGTTGGGGATGAGAGAGCTTGGGAAGTGAGTCAGTTGTTGTTCGCTGATGATACAGCGCTGGTGTCTGATTCATGTGAGAAACTGCAGAAGCTGGTGACTGAGTTTGGTAAAGTGTGTGGAAGAAGAAAGTTAAGAGTAAATGTGAATAAGAGCAAGGTTATTAGGTACAGTAGGGTTGAGGGTCAAGTCAATTGGGAGGTGAGTTTGAATGGAGAAAAACTGGAGGAAGTGAAGTGTTTTAGATATCTGGGAGTGGATCTGGCAGCGGATGGAACCATGGAAGCGGAAGTGGATCATAGGGTGGGGGAGGGGGCGAAAATTCTGGGGGCCTTGAAGAATGTGTGGAAGTCGAGAACATTATCTCGGAAAGCAAAAATGGGTATGTTTGAAGGAATAGTGGTTCCAACAATGTTGTATGGTTGCGAGGCGTGGGCTATGGATAGAGTTGTGTGCAGGAGGATGGATGTGCTGGAAATGAGATGTTTGAGGACAATGTGTGGTGTGAGGTGGTTTGATCGAGTGAGTAACGTAAGGGTAAGAGAGATGTGTGGAAATAAAAAGAGCGTGGTTGAGAGAGCAGAAGAGGGTGTTTTGAAGTGGTTTGGGCACATGGAGAGGATGAGTGAGGAAAGATTGACCAAGAGGATATATGTGTCGGAGGTGGAGGGAGCAAGGAGAAGAGGGAGACCAAATTGGAGGTGGAAAGATGGAGTGAAAAAGATTTTGTGTGATCGGGGCCTGAACATGCAGGAGGGTGAAAGGAGGGCAAGGAATAGAGTGGATTGGAGCGATGTGGTATACCGGGGTTGACGTGCTGTCAGTGGATTGAATCAGGGCATGTGAAGCGTCTGGGGTAAACCATGGAAAGCTGTGTAGGTATGTATATTTGCGTGTGTGGACGTATGTATATACATGTGTATGGGGGGGGGGGGGGGGGCCATTTCTTTCGTCTGTTTCCTTGCGCTACCTCGCAAACGCGGGAGACAGCGACAAAGTATAAAAAAAAAAAAAAATATATATATGTATATATATATATATATATATATATATATATATATATATATATATATATATATATATATATATATATATATATATATATATATTTATATTTATATATGTTGAAAAGGATCACAATTTTGCACGCGATCAAGATGTTCCTATGAGTCTACGGGGAAAATGAAACACGATAAGTTCCCAAGTGCACTTTCGTGTGATAATCACATCATTAGGGAAGACACAAGAGAGAAATATAACAGTTGATATACATCGGAGAGACGAAGCTAGGACGCCAATTGGTAAGCATGCGATTGTCGAAGACAGACAACGAGCGTTCATAAACTTATTATTTTACAAATTTTATCAGCAATAAAGTTATCTAATTTGTATAAACCATCACTAATATTGATATTATAATTCTTTGTGTATTTAATAATAGAAGATTTAATGATATTTATCATGGTAATAGAGTTTGAGTTAATAACTGGGATGGTATTACTCCAGTTAATATAATGATCATAGTTTTTAACGTGAATAAACAAGGCATTTGGTTCTTGTCCGGTTCTTTTACTATATTTATGTTGCTTAAATCTAACAGAAGGATCCTTACCAGTCTCCCCAACATAAAACGTATCACAATTTCTACATGGCACTTTTATAGATGCAGGAGAATTTTCTGGTGAGTTCCTGAGTAAGATATTCTTTATGGTATTATTGTTGCTGAAGGCAACATTTACATTAAAGGATTTAAGCAACATGGGAAGTAAAGTAAAATTATCATTAACAGGGAGAACTAAAAGATTCTTGGTGTCAATGGGAGGTTTGGGCTCAACTCTATAAAATGATTTCTTTGCTAACTTAAGGGATATATCAATGAAAGTTCTAGGGTACTTCAACTTAGATCCAATAGAATATATACTCTCAAACTCATCATCAAGAAACTCTGGACTGCAAACACGTAATGCCATAAGGAACATAAATTGAAATGATAATTTTACTCTGTCATGTTGAGATAAGTAATAGTGGATATATGAGCATACATTGGTAGGTTTTCTGTATATGCTAAACTTAAACTTGTTCCTTGCAGAAAGCCTACCAATATGATAGAGTTGATAGACATAATCTGTGGAAAGTAATAAGAATATATGGTGTGGGAGGCAAGTTGCTGGAAGCTGTGAAATCTTTTTAGAGGATGTAAGGCATGTGTACGATTAGGAAGAGAGGAAAGTGATTGGTTCTCAGTGAATGTCGGTTTGCGGCAGGAGTGCGTGATGTCTCCATGGTTGTTTAATTTGTTTATGGATGGGGTTGTTAGGGAGGTGAATGCATGAGGTATGGAGAAAGGGGCAAGTATGCAGTCTGTTGTGGATGTGAGGGCTTGGGAAGTGAGTCAGTTGTTGTTCGCTGATGATGCAACGCTGGCCGATTCATTTCAGAAATTGCAGAAGCTGGTGACTGAGTTTGGTAAAGCGTGTGAAATAAGAAAGCTGAGAGTAAATGTGAATAAGAGCAAGGTTATTAGGTATAGTCGGGTTGAGGGACAAGTCAACTGGGAGGTAAGTCTGAATGGAGAAAAACTGGAGGAAGTGAAGTGTTTTAGATTTCTTGGAGTGGATTTGGCAGCGGATGGAACCATGGAAGCGGAAGTGAGTCACAGGGCGGGGGTGGGGGAGAAAGTTCTGGGAGCGTTGAAGAATGTATGGAAGGCGAGAACATTATCTCGGAAAGCAAAGATGGGTTTGTTTGAAGGAATAGTGGTTCCAACAATGTTATATGGTTGCGAGGCGTGGGCTATGGATAGAGTTGTGCGGAGGAGGGTGGATGTGCTGGAAATGAGATGTTTGAGGACAATATGTGGTGTGAGGTGGTTTGATCGAGTAAGTAATGATAGGATAAGAGAGATGTGTGGTAATAAAAAGAGTGTGGTTGAGAGAGCAGAAGAGGGTGTGTTGAAATGGTTAGGTCACATAGAGAGAGTAAGTGAGGAAAGATTGTCAAAGATGAAATATGTGTCAGAGGTGGAGGGAACGAGGAAAAGTGAGAGACCAAATTGGAGGTGGAAAGATGGAGTGAAAAAGATTTTGAGTGATCGGGGCTTGAACATGCATGAGGGTGAAAGGCGTGCAAGGAATAGAGTGAATTGGAACGATGTGGTATACCGGGGTCGACGCGCTGTCAGTGGGTTGAACCAGTGCATGTGAAGCGTCTGGGGTAAACATGGAAAGTTCTGTGGTGCCTGGTTGTGGAAATGGAGCTGTGGTTTCGGTGCATTATTACGTGACAGCTAGAGACTGAGCGTGAACGAATGGGGCCTTTGTTGTCTTTTCCTAGCGCTACCTAGTGCACATGAGGTAGGAGGGTTTTTTATTTCATGTGTGGCGGGGTGGCGATGGGAATGAATAAAGGCAGACAATATGAAGTATGTACATGTGTATATATGTATATGTCTGTGTGTGGATATATGTATACGTTGAGATGTATAGGTATGCATATTTGCGTGTGTGGACGTGTATGTATATACATGTGTATGGGGGTGGGTTGGGCCATTCTTTCGTCTGTTTCCTTGCGCTACCTCGCTAACGCGGGAGACAGTGACAAAGAAAAATAGATAAATAATATATATATATATATATATATATATATATATATATATATATATATATATATATATATATATATATATATATATATATATATATACGATAACCTCTAGGAAAATGAAACACAGTAAGTGGGTTATAATTGTGTTCTTATTTTTAGATTTCAGGATCCATAGAGATAGAAATGTGTTTAAGTTTAGCATATACAGAAAATGTACCAATGTATGCTCATATATCCAATATCAGATGATCATAACTGTCGATGCTCTTGTCAAACATGGAGGTATATCAACACAAATATAGTGCATACCAAGTTGTCAAACATGGAGGTATATCAACACAAATATAGTGCGTACGAATTTGCACTTTCATGGAACACATATTCCCTGTAACAGTAAGGCTCTGAAGTCCAGACCTTTTGTGTGGTAGCTGGGAAGGCTACACGATCGGTTATGATCGCTCCTAATTGGGAAATGAATATTCGATTACAAGTAACCGAATATCCTTCGTCTCACATCCATGAGCAACGTCATCTAGACCGGTCAAATGTTCACATCACCAGTAGTCAGCAAATTTACAGAACTTATTATCAAACATGGAAGCGTAGCAACATGAATATAGTGCATACCAACGGTTATTGATCCCAATTACCAAGCCAAATGTCTGAGGTTCGAATCCTTGCTTTTGGAGGGCGTTATGTGTTCTCTGAAAAGTGCGCGTTTATATGTACTATATTCGTGTTCATCTTCCTCCATGTTTGATAATAAGTTCTGTAAAATTGCTGACTACTGGTGATGTGAACCTGATGGCATTTGACCGGTCTAGAAAAATCTTTTGCGCAAGCCATCACTGCTTCCCTAAATACATCCCATTCCTTCCCCACTCCCCTTACCTCCTTTGTTCTCACCTTTTTCCATTCTGTACTCAGTCTCTCCTGGTACTTCCTCACACAAGTGTCCTTCCCAAGCTCACTTACTCTCACCACTCTCTTCACCCCAACATTCCCTCTTCTTTTCTGAAAACCCCTACAAATCTTCACCTTCGCCTCCACAAGATAATGATCAGACATCCTTCCAGTTGCACCTCTCAGCAGATAAGCATCCAAAAGTCTCTCTTTCGCGCGCCTATCAATTAACACGTAATCCAATAACGCTCTCTGGCCATCTCTCCTACTTACATACGTATACGTATATATTATATTCCTATGAGACCACGGGGGAAATGTAACACGATAAGTTCCCAAGCGCACTTTCGCGTAATAATTACATCATCAAGGGAGATACAAGAGAGAAATTTAACAGTCAGTTGATATATAACGAAGAGACGTAGCTAGGACGCCATACGGTAAACATGTGATTGTCCAAGACAGACAACGAGCATATCATAAATTTATTTGGGCAAGAAGGTGGATTGTTTACAAATTTTATCAACAACAAAGCTATCCAATTTGTATTGACCATCACTAATATTAAGATTATAATTCTTTGTGTATTTGATAATAGAAAATTCAATGATATTTCTCGTGGTAATGGAGTTAGAGTTAATAACTGAGATGGCATTACTCCAGTCAGTACAATGATCATAGTTTTTAACGTGATTAAACTAGGCATTTGATTCTTGTCCCGTTCATATACTATATCTATGTTGCTTAGGTCTAGCAGAAAGATTCTTTTCAGTCTGCCCAACATGAAACTTATCACAATTTCTACATGGCACTTTATAGATGCACCCAAAATTTTCTGGTGAGTTCCTGATTAAGATATTCTTTATAGTATTATTGTTGCTGAAGGCAACATTTACATTAAAGAATTTAAGCAGCATGGGAAGTAAAGTAAAATTATTATCAAAAGGGAGAACTAAAAGATTCTTGTTTTCAATGGAAGGTTTGGGTTCAACTCTATACAATGATATCTTTGCTAACTTAAGGGATTTGTCAGTGAAAGAACTAGGGTACTTTAACTTAAATCCAATAGAATATATCTTCTCAAACTCATCATCAATTTATTCTGGACTTCAAATACGTAATCTCTATCAACCCTACCATATGCCTTTCCCAGATCCATAAATCCATCGGTTTTCCATGTATTTTTCACATTCATTTTTCAAATAACTGATCCAAACCTCTTGTACCACTTATGAAGCCACACTGTTCTCCCCCAATCTGATGCTCTGTACACACACACACACACACACACACACACACACACACATATATATATATATATATATATATATATATATATATATATATATATATATATATATATATATATATATATATATATTTTTTTTTTTTTTTTTTTTTTTCATACGATTCGCCATTTCCCGCATTTGCGAGGTAGCGTTAAGAACAGAGGACTGGGCCTTAGAGGGAAAATCCTCACCTGGCCCCCTTCTCTGTTCCTTCTTTTGGAAAATTAAAAAAAAAACGAGAGGGGAGGATTTCCAGCCACCCGCTCCCTCCCCTTTTAGTCGCCTTCTACGACACGCAGGGAATACGTGGGAAGTATTCTTTCTCCCCTATCCCCAGGGATAATATATATATATATATATATATATATATATATATATATATATATATATATATATATATATATATATATATATATATATATATATATATATATATATATATATATATATATATATATATATTTTTTTTTTTTTTTTATACTTTGTCGCTGTCTCCCGCGTTTGCGAGGTAGCGCAAGGAAACAGACGAAAGAAATGGCCCAGCCCCCCCATACACATGTACATACACACGTCCACACACGCAAATATACATACCTACACAGCTTTCCTTGGTTTACCCCGGACGCTTCACATGCCTTGATTCAATCCACTGACAGCACGTCAACCCCTGTATACCACATCGCTCCAATTCACTCTATTCCTTGCCCTCCTTTCACCCTCCTGCATGTTCAGGCCCCGATCACACAAAATCCTTTTCACTCCATCTTTCCACCTCCAATTTGGTCTCCCTCTTCTCGTTCCCTCCACCTCCGACACATATATCCTCTTGGTCAATCTTTCCTCACTCATTCTCTCCATGTGCCCAAACCATTTCAAAACACCCTCTTCTGCTCTCTCAACCACGCTCTTTTTATTTCCACACATCTCTCTTACCCTTACGTTACTTACTCGATCAAACCACCTCACACCACACATTGTCCTCAAACATCTCATTTCCAGCACATCCATCCTCCTGCGCACAACTCTATCCATAGCCCACGCCTCGCAACCATACAACATTGTTGGAACTACTATTCCTTCAAACATACCCATTTTTGCTTTCCGGGATAATGTTCTCGACTTCCACACATTTTTCAAGGCTCCCAAAATTTTCGCCCCCTCCCCCACCCTATGATCCACTTCCGCTTCCATGGTTCCATCCGCTGACAGATCCACTCCCAGATATCTAAAACACTTCACTTCCTCCAGTTTTTCTCCATTCAAACTCACCTCCCAATTGACTTGACCCTCAACCCTACTGTACCTAATAACCTTGCTCTTATTCACATTTACTCTTAACTTTCTTCTTCCACACACTTTACCAAACTCCGTCACCAGCTTCTGCAGTTTCTCACATGAATCCGCCACCAGCGCTGTATCATCAGCGAACAACAACTGACTCACTTCCCAAGTTCTCTCATCCCCAACAGACTTCATACTTGCCCCTCTTTCCAAGACTCTTGCATTTACCTCCCTAACAACCCCATCCATAAACAAATTAAACAACCATGGAGACATCACACACCCCTGCCGCAAACCTACATTCACTGAGAACCAATCACTTTCCTCTCTTCCTACACGTACACATGCCTTACATCCTCGATAAAAACTTTTCACTGCTTCTAACAACTTGCCTCCCACACCATATATTCTTAATACCTTCCACAGAGCATCTCTATCAACTCTATCATATGCCTTCTCCAGATCCATAAATGCTACATACAAATCCATTTGCTTTTCTAAGTATTTCTCACATACATTCTTCAAAGCAAACACCTGATCCACACATCCTCTACCACTTCTGAAACCACACTGCTCTTCCCCAATCTGATGCTCTGTACATGCCTTCACCCTCTCAATCAATATATATATATATATATATATATATATATATATATATATATATATATATATAAATAGATAATAATATATATATATACATATATATATATACATACATATATATATATATATATATATATATATATATATATATATATATATATATATATATATATATATATATTCATTTATTTATTTTGCTTTGTCGCTGTCTCCCGCATTAGCGAGGTAGCGCAAGGAAACAGCCGAGAGAATGGCCCAACCCACTCACATACACATGTATGTACATACACATCCACACACGCAAATATACATACCTATACATCTCAACGTATAAATATATATACACACAGACATATACATATATACACATGTACATAATTTATACTGCCTGCCTTTATTCATTCCATCGCCACCTCGCCACACATGGAATAACAACCCCCTCCCCCTCATGTGCGCGAGGTATCGCTAGGAAAAGACAACAAAGGCCCCCTTCGTTCACACTCAGTTTCTAGCTATCATGTAATAATGCACCGAAACCACAGGTCCCTTTCCACATCCAGGCCCCACACAACTTTCCATGGTTTACCCCAGACGCTTCACATGCCCTGGTTCAATCCATTGACAGCACGTCGACCCCGGTATACCACATCGTTCCAATTCACTCTATTTCTTAAACGCCTTTCACCCTCCTGCATGTTCAGGCCCCGATCACTCAAAATCTTTTTCACTCCATCTTTCCATCTCCAATTTGGTCTCCCACTTCTCCTCGTTCCCTCCACCTCTGACACATATATCCTCTTTCTCAATCTTTCGTCACTCATTCTCTCCATGTGACCAAACCATTTCAAAACACCCTCTTCTGCTCTCTCAACTACACTCTTTGTATTACCACACAACTCTCTTACCCTATTATTACTTACTCGATCAAACCACCTCACACCACATATTGTCCTGAAACATCTCATTTCCAGCACATCCACCCTCCTGCGCACAACTCTATCCATAGCCCACGCCTCGCAACCATATGACATTGTTGAAATCACTATTCCTTCAAACATACCTATTTTTGCTTTCCGAGATAATGTTCTCGATTTCCACAGATTCTTAAACGCTCCCAGAATTTTCGCCCCCTCCCCCACCCTCTGATTCACTTCTGCTACCATGGTTCCATCCGCTGCCAAATCCACTCCCAGATATCTAAAACACTTCACTTCCTCCAGTTTTTCTCTATTCAAACTTACCTCCCAATTGACTTGACCCTCAACCCTACTCTACCTAATAACCTTGCTCTTATTCACATTTACTCTCAGCTTTCTTCTTTTACACACTTTACCAAACTCAGTCACCAACTTGTACAGTTTCTCACATGAATCAGCCACCTGCGCTGTATCATCAGCGAACAACAATTGACTCACTTCCCAAGCTCTCTCATCCACAACAGACTGCATACTTGCCCCTCTTTCCAAAACTCTTGCATTCACTTCCCTAACAACCCCATCCATAAACAAATTAAACAACCATGGAGACATCACACACCCCTGTTGCAAACCTACATTCACTGAGAACCAATCACTTTCCTCTCTTCCTACACGTACACATGCCTTACATCCTCGATAAGAAATTTTCACAGCTTCCAGCAACTTGCTTCCCACACCATATATTCTTAATACCTTCCACAGAGCATCGCTATCAACTCCATCATATTCCTTCTCCAGATCCATAAATGCTACATACAAATCCATTTGCTTTTCTAAGTATTTCTCACATACATTCTTCAAAGCAAAGACCTGATCCACACATCCTCTACCACTTCTGAAACCACATTGCTCTTCCCCAATCTGATGCTCTGTACATAACTTCCCCCTTTCAATCAATTCCCTCCCATATAATTTCCCAGGAATACTCAACAAACTTATACCTCTGTAATTTGAGCACTCACCTTTATCCCCTATGCCTTTGTACAATGGCACTATGCAAGTATTCCGCCAATCCTTAGGCACCTCACCATGAATCATAGATACATTAAATAAACTTACTAACAGTTAACAATACAGTCACCCCCTTTTTTGATAGATTCCACTGCAATACCATCCAAACCCGCTTCCTTGCCGGCTTTCATCTTCCTCAAAGCTTTTACTACCTCTTCTCTCTTTACCAAATCATTTTCCCTAAACCTCTCACTTTGCACACCACCTCGACCAAAACACCCTATATCTGCCACTCTATCATCAAACACATTCAACAAACCTTCAAAATACTCACTCCATCTCCTTCTCACATCACCACTACTTGTTATCACCTCCCCATTAGCCCCCTTCACTGAAGTTCCCATTTGTTCCCTTGTCTTACGCACTTTATTTACCTCCTTCCAAAACATCTTTTTATTCTCCCTAAAATTTAATGATACTCTCTCACCCCAACTCTCATTTGCCCTCTTTTTCACCTCTTGCACTTTCTCTTGACCTCCTGCCTCTTTCTTTTATACAACTCCCAGCCATTTGCATTATTTCCCTGCAAAAATCGTCCTAATGCCTCTCTCCTCTCTTTCACTAATAATCTTACCTCTTCATCCGTCACTCACTACCCTTTCTAATCTGCCCACCTCCCACGCTTCTCATGCCACAAGCATCTTTTGCGCAAGCCATCACTGCTTCCCTAAATACATCCCATTCTTCCCCTACTCCCCTTACCTCCTTTGTTCTCACTTTTTTCCATTCTGTACTCAGTATCTCCTAGTACTTCCTCACACAAGTGTCCTTCCCAAGCTCACTTACTCTCACCACTCTCTTCACTCCAACATTCACTCTTCTTTTCTCAAAACCTCTGCTCTTCACCTTAGCCTCCACAAGATAATGATCAGACATCCCTCCTGTTGCACTTCTAAACACACTAACATCCAAAAGTCTCTCTTTCGCTTGCCAATCAATTAACACGTAATCCAATAACGCTCTCTGGCGACTCTCCAACTAACATACGTATACTTATGTATATGTCCTTTTTTATGTATATGTCCTTTTATGTCCTTTTTCAGCATATAAATCTACAAGCTCCTCATCATTTCCATTTACAACACTGAACACCCCATGTATACCAATTATTCCCTCAACTGCCGCATTACTCACCTTTGCATTCAATTCACCCACCACTATAACCCGGTCTCGTGCATGAGAACTACTAACACACTCACTCAGCTGCTCCCAAAACACTTGCCTCTCATGATCTTTCTTCTCATGCCCAGGTGCATATGCATCAATAATCACCCATCTCTCCCCATCAACTTTCAGTTTTACTCATATCATTATAGAGTTTACTTTCTTACTCTCTGTCACATACTCCCACCACTCCTGTTTCAGTAGTGCTACATCCTTCCCTTACTCTTGTCCTCTCACTAACCCCTGATTTTACTCCCAAGACATTCCCAAACCACTCTTCCCCGTTACCCTTGAGCTTCGTTTCACTCAGAGCCAAAACATCTAGGTTCCTTTCCTTCAAAACATACTACATATCTCTCCTTTTTTCTGATCTTGGTTACATCCACACACATTTAGGCACCCCAGTCTGAGCCCTCGTGGAGGATGAGCACTCCCCGCGTGACTCCTTCTTCTGTTTCCCCTTTTAGAAAGTTAAAATACAAGGAGGGGAGGGTTTCCAGACTCCCCTCCCGACCCCTTCAGTCGCCTTCTACGACACGTGAGGAATGCGTGGGAAGTATTCTTTCTCCCCTATCCCCCAGGGATATATATATATATATATATATATATATATATATATATATATATATATATATATATATATATATATATATTCCTATGAGTCCACGGGGAAAATGAAACACGATAAGTTCCCAAGTGCGCTTTCACGTAATAAGCACATCATCAAGGGAAATACAAGAGAGAAATATAAGTCAGTTAATATACAACGAAGAGACGTCGCTAGGACACCATATGGTAAACATGTAATTCTCCAAGACAGACAACGAGCGTATCATAAACTTATCATGTGGACAAGAAGGTGAATTGTTTACAATTTCATCAACAAGATAGTTATGCACTTTGTATAGAACATCACTAATATTAAGATTATAATTCTTTGTGTATTTGATGATAGAAGATTCAATGCTATTTCTCGTGGTAATGGAGTTAGAGATGATAACTAAGATTGCATTACTCCAGTCAATACAATGATCATAGTTTTTAACGTGATTAACCGTTAAAAACTGTGTTCATTGTATTGACTGGAGTAATGCAATCTCAGTTATCAACTCTAGCCACGAGAAATTTCTTTGAATCTTCTATTATCAAATAAACAAAGAATTATGATCTTAATATTAGAGATGTTCTATACAAATTGGATAACTTTATTGTTGATAAAATTTGTAAACAATTCACCTTCTTGTCCACATAATAAGTTTATGATACGCTCGTTATCTGTCTTGGACAATTACATGTTTACCAAATGGCGTCTTAGCAGTCTCTTCGTTGTATATCAACTGACTTATATTTCTCTCTTGTATCTCCCCTGGTGATGTGATTATTACACGAAAGTGCACTTGGGAACTTTTCCGGTTTCATTTTCCCCGTGGACTCATAGGAACATACTTGATCACGCGCAAAATTGTGATCCTTTCCAATATATATATATATATATATATATATATATATATATATATATATATATATATATATATATATATATGTTCAGTGTTGTAAATAGAAATGGTGAAGAGCTTATAGATTTGTGTGCTGAAAAAGGACTGGTCATTGGTAATAACTGGTTTGAAAAGAGATATATACATAAGTATACGTATGTGAGTAGGAGAGATGGCCAGAGAGCGTTATTGGATTACGTGTTAACTGATAGGCGCGTGAAAGAGAGACTTTTGGATGTTAATGTGCTGAGAGGTGCAACTGGAGGGATGTCTGATCATTGTCTTGTGGAGGCGAAGGTGAAGATTTGTACAGGTTTGCAGAAAAGAAGAGAGTATGTTGGAGTGAAAAGAGTGGTGAGCGTAAGTGAGCTTCAGAAGGAGACTTGTGTGAGAAAGTACCAGGAGAGACTGAGTACAGAATGGAAAAAGGTGAGAGCAAAGGATGTAAGGGGAGTGGGGAAGGAATGGGATGTATTTAGGGAAGCAGTGATGGCGTGCGCAAAAGATGCTTGTGACATGAGAAGCATGGGAGGTGGGCAGATTAGAAAGGGTAGTGAGTGGTGGGATGAAGAAGTAAGATTGTTAGTGAAAGAGAAGAGAGAGGCATTTGGACTATTTTTGCAGGGAAATAGTGCAAATGACTGGGAGATGTATAGAAGAAAGAGACAGGAGGTTAAGAGAAAGGTACAAGAGGTGAAAAAGAGGGCAAATGAGAGTTGGGGTGAGAGAGTATCACCAAACTTTATGATGAATAAAAGATGTTTTGGAAGGAGGTAAATCAGGCATAAGAGGAGAGAACAAATGGGAACATCAGTGGAGGGAGCTAATGGAGAGGTAATAAAAGTAGTGGTGATATGAGGAGATGGAGTGAGTATTTTGAAGGTTTATTGAATGTGTTAGATGATAGAGTGGCAGATATAGGGTGTTTTGGTCGAGGTGGTGTGCAAAGTGAGAGGGTTAGGGAGAATGATTTGGTTAGCAGAAAAGAGGTAGCGAAAGCTTTGAGGAAGATGAAAGCCGGCAAGGCAGCGGGTTTGGATGGTATTGCAGTGGAATTTATTAAAGAAAGGGGTGACTGTGCTGTTGACTGGTTGGTAAGGATATTTGATGTATGTATGATTCATGGTGAGGTGCCTGAGGATTGGCGGAATGCACGCATAGTGCCATTGCACAAAGGCAAAGGGGATAAAGGTGAGTGTTCAAATTACAGAGGTACAAGTTTATTGAGTATTACTAGAAAATTATATGGGAGCGTATTGATTGAGAGGTTGAAGGCATGTGCAGAGCATCAGATTGGGGAAGAGCAATGTGGTTTCAGAAGTGGTAGAGGATGTGTGGATTAGGTCTTTGCTTTGAAGAATGTATGTGAGAAATACTTAGAAAAGCAAATGGATTTGTATGTATTATTAATGGATCTGGAGAAGGCATATGATAGAGTTAATAGAGATGCTCTGTCGAAGGTATTAAGACTATATGGTGTGGGAGGCAAGTTCCTGGGAGCAGTGAAAAGTTTTTATAGGGGATGTAAGGCATGTGTACGTGTATGAACAGAGGAAAGTGATTGGTTCTCAGTGAATGTCGGTTTGCAGCAGGGATGCGTGATGTTTCCATGGTTGTTTAATTTGTTTGTGGAAGGCGTTGTTAGTGAGGTGAATGCAAGAGTTTTGGAAAGAGGGGCAAGTATCCAGTCTGCTGTGGATGAGAGGGCTTGGGAAGTGAGTCATTTGTTCCCTGATGATACAGCGCTTATGGCTGATTCGGGGGAGAAACTGCAGAAGCTGGTGACTGAGTTAGGTAAAGTGTGTGAAAGAAGAAAGCTGAGAGTAAATGTGAATAATAGCAAGGTTATTAGGTACATTAGGGTTGAGGGACAAATCAATTGGGAGTAAGTTTGAATGAAAAAAACTGGAGGAAGTGAAATGTTTTCGATATCTGGGAGTGGGTTTGGCAGCGGATGGAACCATGGAAGCGGAAGTGGATCATAGGGTGGGGGAGGAAGCGAAAGTTCTGGGAGCATTGAAGAATGTGTGGAAGGCGAGAACATTATTTCAGGAAGCAAAAATGGGTATGTTTAAAGGAACAGTGGTTCCAACAATGTTATATGGTTGCGAGGCATGGGCTATAGATAGGGTTGTGTGGAGGAGGGTGGATGTGTTGGAAATGAGATGTTTGAGGACAATATGTGGTGTGAGGTGGTTTCATCGACTAAGTGAAAAAAAGGGTAAGAGAGATGTGTGGAAATAAAAAGAGTGTGGTTGAGAGATCAGAAGAGGGTGTATTGAAATGGTTTGATCATATGAAGAGAATGAGTGAGGATAGATTGACAAAGCGGATATATATGTGTCGAGGGAACGAGGAGAAGTGGTAGACTAAATTGGATGGGGAAGGATGGAGTGAAAATGATTTTGAGCGATCGGGGCCTGAACATGCAGGAGGCTGAAAGGTGTGCAAGGAATAGAGTGAATTGGAACTATGTGATATACAGGGATCGACGTGCTGTCAATGAACTGAACCAGGGTATGTGAAGTATTCCTGGTAAATTATATGGGAGGGTATTGATTGAGAGTGTGAAGGCATGTACAGAGCATCAGATTGGGGAAGAGCAGTGTGGTTTCAGAAGTGGTAGAGGATGTGTGGATCAGGTGTTTGCTTTGATGAATGTATGTGAGAAATACTTACAAAAGCAAATGGATTTGTATGTAGCATTTATGGATCTGGAGAAGGCATATGAGAGAGTTGATAGAGATGCTCTGTGGAAGGTATTAAGAATATATGGTGTGGGAGGCAAGTTGTTAGAAGCAGTGAAAAGTTTTTATCGAGGATGTGAGGCATGTGTACGTGTAGGAAGAGAGGAAAGTGATTGGTTCTCGGTGAATGTAGGTTTGCGGCAGGGGTGTGTGATGTCTCCATGGCTGTTTAATTTGTTTATGGATGTGGTTGTTAGGGAGGTGAATGCAAGAGTTTTGGAAAGAGGGGCAAGTATGAAGTCTGTTGTGGATGAGAGAGCTTGGGAAGTGAGTCAGTTGTTGTTCGCTGATGATACATCGCTGGTGGCTGATTCATGTGAGAAACTGCAGAAGCTGGTGACTGAGTTTGGTAAAGTGTGTGAAAGAAGAAAGTTAAGAGTAAATGTGAATAAGAGCAAGGTTATTAGGTACAGTAGGGTTGAGGGTCAAGTCAATTGGGAGGTAAGTTTGAATGGAGAAAAACTGGAGGAAGTAAAGTGTTTTAGATATTTGGGAGTGGATCTGGCAGCGGATGGAACCATGGAAGCGGAAGTGGATCATAGGGTGGGGAGGGGGCGAAAATCCTGGGAGCCTTGAAGAATGTGTGGAAGTCGAGAACATTATCTCGGAAAGCAAAAATGGGTATGTTTGAAGGAACAGTGGTTCCAACAATGTTGTATGGTTGCGAGGCGTGGGCTATGGATAGAGTTGTGCGCAGGAGGGTGGATGTGCTGGAAATGAGATGTTTGAGGACAATGTGTGGTGTGAGGTGGTTTGATCGAGTAAGTAATGTAAGGGTAAGAGAGATGTGTGGAAATAAAAAGAGCGTGGTTGATAGAACAGAAGAGGGTGTTTTGAAATGTTTTGGGCACATGGAGAGAATGAGTGAGGAAAGATTGACCAAGAGGATATATGTGTCTGAGGTGGAGGGAACGAGGAGAAGTGGGAGACCAAATTAGAGGTGGAAAGATGGAGTGAAAAAGATTTTGTGTGATCGGGGCCTGAACATGCAGGAGGGTGAAAGGAGGGCAAGGAATAGAGTGAATTGGATCGATGTGGTATACCGGCGTTGACGTGCTGTCAGTGAATTGAATCAGGGCATGTGAAGCGTCTGGGGTAAACCACGGAAAGTTGTGTGGGGCCTGGATGTGGAAAGGGAGCTGTGGTTTCGGGCATTATTGCATGACAGCTAGAGACTGAGTGTGAACGAATGGGGCCTTTGTTGTCTTTTCCTAGTGAACCCTCGCACACATGAGGGGGGAGGGGGAAGGTATTCCACGTGTGGCGAGGTGGCGACGGGAGTGAATGGGGGCAGACAGTGTGAATTGTGTTCATGGGTATATATGTATGTGTCTGTGTATATATATATATATGTGTGTACATTGAGATGTATAGATATGTATATTTGCTTGTGTGGACGTGTGTGTGTATACATTGTGCATGGGGGTGGGTTGGGCCATTTCTTTCGTCTGTTTCCTTGCGCTACCTCGCAAACGCGGGAGACAGCGACAAAGCAAAATAAATAAATAAATAAATAAATAAATAAATATATATATATATATATATATATATATATATATATATATATATATATATATATATATATATATATATATATATATATATATATATAATTGGGAGGTAAGTTTGAATGGAGAAAAACTGGTGGAAGTAAAGTGTTTTAGATATCTGGGAGTGGATCTGGCAGCGGATGGAACCATGGAAGCGGAAGTGGATCATAGGATGGGGGAGGGGGCGAAAATTCTGGGAGCCTTGAAGAATGTGTGGAAGTCGAGAACATTATCTCGGAAAGCAAAAATGGGTATGTTTGAAGGAATAGTGGTTCCAACAATGTTGTATGGTTGCGAGGCGTGGGCTATGGATAGAGTTGTGCGCAGGAGGATGGATGTGCTGGAAATGAGATGTTTGAGGACAATGTGTGGTGTGAGGTGGTTTGATCGAGTAAGTAACGTAAGGGTAAGAGAGATGTGTGGAAATAAAAAGAGCGTGGTTGAGAGAGCAGAAGAGGGTGTTTTGAAATGGCTTGGGCACATGGAGAGAATGAGTGAGGAAAGGTTGGCCAAGAGGATATATGTGTCGGAGGTGGAGGGAACGAGGAGAAGAGGGAGACCAAATTGGAGGTGGAAAGATGGAGTGAAAAAGATTTTGTGTGATCGGGGCCTGAACATGCAGGAGGGTGAAAGGAGGGCAAGGAATAGAGTGAATTGGAGCGATGTAGTATACCGGGGTTGACGTGCTGTCAGTGGATTGAATCAGGGCATGTGAAGCGTCTGGGGTAAACCATGGAAAGCTGTGTAGGTATGTATATTTGCGTGTGTGGACGTATGTATATACATGTGTATGGGGGTGGGTTGGGCCATTTCTTTCGTCTGTTTCTTTGCGCTACCTCGCAAACGCGGGAGACAGCGACAAAGCAAAACAAAAAATAAAAAATATATATATATATATATATATATATATATATATGTATATATATATATATATATATATATATATATATATATATATATATATATATATATATATATATATATATATATATATATATATATATATATATATATATATATATATATATATATATATATATATATATATATATATATATATATATATATATATATATATATATATATATATATATATATATATATATATATATATATATATATATATATATATATATATATATATATATATATATATATATATATATATATATATATATATATATATATATATATATATATATATATATATATATATATATATATATATATATATATATATATATATATATATATATATATATATATATATATATATATATATATATATATATATATATATATATATATATATATATATATATATATATATATATATATATATATATATATATATATATATATATATATATATATATATATATATATATATATATATATATATATATATAATATATATATATATATATATATATATATATATATATATATATATATATATATATATATATATATATATATATATATATATATATATATATATATATATATATATATATATATATATATATATATATATATATATATATATATATATATATATATATATATATATGATCGCTGTCTTGCGGAGGCGAAGGTGAAGGTTTGTAGAGGTTTCAGAAAAGAAGAGAGAAGGTTGGGGTGAAGACAGTGGTGACAGGAAGTGAGTTTGGGAAGGAGACTTGTGTGAGGATGTACCAGGAGAGACTGAGTACAGACTGGAAAACAGAGATCAAATGACGTTAGAGGAGTGGGGGAGGATGGGATGTATCAAGGGAAGCAGTGATGACTTGTGCAAAAGATCCCTCTGGCATGGTAAAGGTGGGAGATGGGTAGATTAGAAAGGGTAGTGAGTGGCGGTATGAAGAAGTAAAATTGTTAATGAAAGAGAAGAGAGAGGCGTTTGGACGATTTTTGCTGGGAAGTAGTGCAAATGACTGGGAGATATATAAAAGAAAGAGGCAAGAGGTCACAGAAAGGTGCAAGAGGTGAAAAAGAGGGCAAATGAGAGTTGGGGTGAGAGAGTATCTTTAGATCTTAGGGAGAATAAAAGATTTTTTGGAATGAGTCAAATACATTGCGTAAGACAAGATAACAAATGGGAACTTCGGTGAAGATGGCAAATGGGGAGGTAATAACAAGTAGTGGTGATGTGAGAAGGAGATGGAGTGAGTATTTTGAAGGGTTGTTGAATGTGTTAGATGATAGAGTGGCAGATATAGGGTGTTTTGGTCGAGGTGTTGTGCGATGTGAGAGGGTTAAG